>NW_006773039.1:31327-124168 GCF_000442215.2 Lipotes vexillifer | reverse complement strand
CCGCCAGCCCCAGTCCTCTCCCTGAGCTCCGACCGAAACCGAAACAGAGCCTCAGCTCACAGCCCCTCCCGCCTCGGCGGGTGAGCACACAAGCCTCTCGGGCTGGTGAGTGCCGGTCGGCACCGATCCTCTGTGCTGGAATTTCTCCACTTTGCTCTCCACAACCCTGTTCCTGTGCTCTCCTCTGTGGCTCCAAAGCACTCCTCCTCCACCACCCGCAGTCTCTGCCCGCGAAGGGGCTTCCTAGTGTGTGGAGACCTTTCCTCCTTCACGGCTCCCTCCCACTGGTGCAGGTGCCGTCCCTATTCTTTTGTCTCTGTTTTTAATTAATTTTCTCTTTTGCCCTACCCAGATACGTGGGGAGTTTCTTGCCTTTTGGGAGGTCTGAGGTCTTCTGCCAGCATTCAGTAGGTGTTCTGTAGGAGTTGTTCCACATGTAGATGTATTTCTGGTGTATTTGTGGGGAGGAAGGTGATCTCCGCGTCTTACTCCTCCGCCATCTTTCCACCGCCTCCTATTTCATTCTTTTTTATGGCTGTGTAATATTTCATTGTATATATGTACCACATCTTCTTTATCCATTCTTCCATAGATAGACATTTAGGTTGCTTCCATGTCCTGGCTATTGTAAATAGTGCTGCAATGAACGTTGGGGGTATATGTATCTTTTCAAATTAAAGTTTTCTCTGGATAGTTGCTCAGGAGTGGGATTGCTGCGTCATGTGGTAACTGTATTTTTAGCTTTTTAAGGAACCTCCATAGTTTTCTATAAGTGACTGTACGAATTTACTTTCCCACCAAGAGTGTAGGAGGGTTCTCATTTCTCCATACCCTCTCAAGCATTTATTGTTTGTAGATTTTTTGATGATGGCCATTCTGACTGGTGTGAGGTGATACTCCATTGTAGCTTTGATCTGCATTTCTCTAATAATTAGTGATGTTGAGCATCTTTTCATGTGTTTATTGGTCATCTGTATGTCTTCTTTGGAGAAATTTCTATTTAGGTCTTCTGCCCATTTTTAATTGTGTTGTTTGGGTTTTTTGTTTTTGTTTTTTTTGATATTGAGCTGCATAAGCTGTTTGTATATTTTGGAGATTAATCCCTTGTTGGTTGCTTCTTTTGCAAATATTTTCTCCGATAATGTAGGTTCTCTTTTCTTTTTGTTTATGGTTTGCTATGCAAAAGCTTTTAAATTTAATTAGGTCCCATTTGTTTATTTTTGTTTTTATTTTCATTACACTAGGAGGTGGATCAAAAGAGATCTTGCTGTGATTTATGTCAGTGACTGTTTTGCCTGTGTTTTCCTAAGAGTTTTATAGTATCTGGTCTTACATTTAGGTCTTTAATCAATTTTAAGTTTATTTTTGTGTATGGTGTTAGAGAATGTTCTAATTTCATTCTTTTACATATAGCTATCCAGTTTTCCCAGAGCCACTTATTGAAGAGACTGTTTTTTCTCCATTGTATATTCTTGCCTCTTTTATCATGGATTAGGTGACCATTGGTGCATGGATTTATCTCTGGACTTTCTATCTTGTTCCATTGATCTATATTTCTGTTTTTGTGCAGCACCATACTGTTTTGATTACTGTAGCTTTGTAGTATAGTCTGAAGTCAGGGAGCCTGATTCCTCCAGCTCCATTTTTCTTTCTCAAGATTGCTTTGGCTATTCAGGGTCTTTTCTGTTTCCATACACATTACAAAATTGATAAACCTTCAGCCAGACTCATCAAGAATAAAAGGGAGATGACTTAAATCAGTAAAATTAGAAATGAAAAAGAAGAAGTTACAACTGACACCAAGGAAATACAAAGGATCCTAAGAGATCATTGCAAACAACTCTACACCAGTAAAATAGACAATCTAGAAGAAATGGACAAATTCTCAGAAAGGTACTACTTTCCAAGACTGAACCAGGAAGAAATAGAAAATATGAACAGACCAATCACAAGTACTGAAATTGAAACTGTGATTTAAAAACTCCAACACACTAAAGTCCGGGACCAGAAGGCTTCTCAAGTGAATTCTATCAAACATTTAGATGAAATTTATAACACACCTATCCTTCTCAAACTCTTCCAAAAAATTGCAGTTGCGGAACACTCCCAAGTTCATTCTACGTGGCCACCATCACCGTGATACCAAAACCAGACAAAGGTATCACAAAAAATGAAAATTACAGGCCAATATCACTGATGAACATAGATGCAAAAATCCTCAACAAAATACTAGCAAACAAAATCCAACAACACATTAAAAGGATCATACACCATGATCAAGTGGGATTTATCCTAGGGATGCAAGGATTCTTCAACATAGGTAAAATCAGTCAATTAATACACCACATTAACAAACTGAAGAATACAAACCATATGATCATCTCAGTAGACGCAGAAAAAGCTTTTGACAAAATTCACTACTCATTTATGATAAAAACTCTCCAGATAGTGGGCATAGAGGGAACATACATCAACATAATAAAGGCTATATACAGCAAACACACAGGAAACATTATTCTCAACAGTGAAAACCTGAAAGCATTTCCTCTAAGATCAGGAACAAGACAAGGATGTCCACTCTCTCCACTTTTATTCAACATAGTTTTAGATGCCATAACCACAGCAGTCAGAGAAGAAAAAGAAATAAAAAGAATCCAAATTGGAAAAGAAGTCAAACTGTCACTGTTTGAAGATGACGTGATAATATACATAGAAAATCTTACTATTTTTTTAATGCTGAGTAATCTTGTATACTAAACCTTTGAAACCCAAGTTGTTGTGTTTTTTGTTTTTGTTTTTGTTTCTGCTCAACTATCATATCAATTTCTAGAGACAATGAATATCTTGGAGAATAACTGATAACAACAGGAAGAGAAAACTTTCGGGAGAAAATTGCTTAATGTTTCCAAATATCACCCCATCAGATATAATTACATTGTAAATGTCTGTTAACCTTAACACAATATATACATGCTTAGCACTGAGACAGTTATTGTTACTTCACTACCTTTTCTTTGTCTTGATGATTATAGCATATGATCTTATGCTGGGTTCAGTTTTTTACATTCACCATTCCTTATAATTCACTCTGTATCTGTTTCATATTGTAGGGGAAGGAGACTTTTCCCTTCTTCCTTTCTTGGTTCTTTGACTGATCTAATAATTAAATTGACATAAGACAAATTAACAGGAGAAAAATGTTATATGTACAGGATTCCCAAAGACATGAGACCTGTAGACAGACAGTTGACACTCATATTACCATCCAGAGCTCAGGAGAAGGGGGTAGGCATCTGAAGCTTTAGAGAGGAGGCAGACAATTCACAGGAAAATGAAGATTTGGTAAACAAATGTTTGCCATACCATGCAGATAAGTCTTTCTCATAAAAATTTATCTTTGGTATTATTTTTCTCCTGATACAGGCCCTCTATCTAAATTATCTTAGGCAATTTAAGGGGAAGGTAAACAACTCTTCCAAAGTCTGTTGAGCCTTGATGTCTTCAGCTTAAAATAATCCACCTGCGAAAGTGGTGTATTTGGGGGTCCCGTATTCTGCTTCCCCTCAATATGGCATTGATTCCCTTTGGCCAGCTCTTCTTCTAAGACTTGGCTTAGGCTTCCCTTGTAGCTGCATGTTGACAGGCCACTATTGTCTTCCTGGTCTCACAAACACCACTAGAATTACTTGTTCCATCCCCAAGTCCCTTTACACTGGCTAGAATTGCTCCTGATGTATTGACCTCACACTCTCAAGATCTTTGGTTTCAGTGACACCCTCTACTCCTGATTCGTTGGTGTTAATGAGAATTTGAATTCAGCGTCCTGTAGGATAGAAGGGCCTACTTGGGCAGTTCCTAGGTTTGGAAAAGGAAGAATATCTTAGGAGCAGATTTCTTCTAGGAAAATTATATTCTCAATGAAGACAACAGACCCCTTACTCCATGGATTTTATTTTTTCTTCTTTTAAACTTTCCATTAGAATTCATTGGTATTAAATTTCCATCTTAAACATATCAATGATTATCTACATTTAGAAAAAAAAAAAATCTTCACAATACTATGAATCCCTAAATTTCTCCTGCCTGCCGGGATTGTATTGGAAAATGAAAACTGTGCTATCTCTTATGTCCCTCCTCTCTGTGTGTACTCACCCTAGTAATTCAGCTAAAACATGACTATATTGTGACAATCCCTTAATGCCATATTTACAGCAAGATTATTTACTGGCATTCTCATCTCATTGGGAGGCAGGTGACTCATTTTTTCACAGCTTACATTAAAATTGTACAGATTGCTTATTATTGATGAATGACAACTTTTTTTTCTGTATAGGAAATAATCTTTCATAGAATCACAACTGGTAGTAATTTAGATTGAAATTTGATTCTGAAAATTTCTAACTTTAAAACTAAGATGTAAAGAAAGAATTCATAAAACTTTGAAGATGTAGTTCTCATTATATAAATGTCCTAAGGCTCTCTACATTTTCTTTATATTCAAAGTTAATATATATAGGTCTAAGTTGTGTTTTTCCAACATATAGTGAGTTTCTCTCTCCACTCAGCCTTTTTCAGGTGCAATTTGAGTCTTCCAATTGAAAACAGAAACATTGGGAATATATAAAATACAAAGCTAGAGCCCTTAAACAAACAGAAGTGCAAATTTAATTTACATAAAATTATAAAATGTCTTCATAGCAAGCATCCAACAAAGTTAAGGAATATATGCAACACATATATAGGCAAAGGGTTTCCTTGACTTTCCAAGTGTTTTTACAAATTATTTTTAAACACAAAAAAAACAAGTAAAAAAATGGACAAAATATGTTCATATGTTCAGGCAATGGTCTGGAAAAGAATATAAAGGGGAATCAATAAGAAAAGATGTTCAATCTTGCTATGAATTGAATAATGAAAATATCAGATACTTTTTTAATGAATCTGGCAATTATTGGGGGGATGTAATTTGGCAAAATTTATCAAAATCAAAATGCAAGGACAAACCCAATAATTCAAAGCCTGGGAAATGACAACAGATGTATTTACACCAGTATACAAGAATAAATTTAGTACTTTTTGATAGTGTAAAAATTAAAAACATCCTAAATGTTTACCAGGATAGATTTTTTTAAGGTAAATAATGAATTATATTTACAGGCTGTAAGCTTCTTGAGAATAAGATCACATTCTTCTATATTGTTGAATTCCTAGCAGGAAGTAGATATGGACATTTGATAATGTTTCTTGGATTACTGAAAAGCTGGATCATAAGGATAGATTTAAAATACTTGTGTAAGTTTAATCAAGTAAACTGTTAGAAAATTGTGAGATGTAAAACACTGTGCTAGACATATGAGATGTAAATACTACTAAAATTAGATGTAGTGTTTGCCTTTACTGACCTAATAAAGCAAATTTAAGAGATTTACATAATAATTCTCAGTCATTAGCACTTTAGCGTCTATCCTGCATGGTATTAATTAGGACGAGAGGTAGTAAGCAAATATTACACTGTAAGTAGATTTTTGATAAACACCTATCTTTGAGTGGGTTATTGTATTAGTTTTCTATTTCTGAGTAACAAGTTTTGACAAACTTAGTGACATAAAATAACACCCACTTACTATCTGCAAGTTCTATAAATCAGAAGCCTAGGAGGACTGTACTGAGTTCTCTGTTTAGGATCTCACAAGGCCTTAATCGAGTTGTCATTTGGGCTGTGCTCTTGAATGGAGTCTCAGAAGATGAATCTGTTTCCAAGTTCATTAAGATTTTTGCAGAATTTAGTTCTTTACATTTGGAGGACAAATGAGGACAAGTTCCCATTTCTTTTCTGGATGTCAGCACTGGAGCTGCTTTCTGCTCAAAGAAGCTACCCACTTTCCTTCTCAAGTGGCTTTTACATATTTAAACCAGCAAGGACACGTTGAGTCCTGTGATTCTAATCTTTCTGACCTCCTCTTCAGCCCTGCCAACTCTGCTGTTAAAGGGCTTATGTGAATAAATTAGGTCCACCCAAATGTCTTCCTTTTGATTAACTTAAAGTCAACTGATTAGTAACTTTTAAAACATCTGCAAAATCCTTTTTGCCATCTATCTTTTCTATTTAGTGTTTTTGTTTCTTTGGATAAATACCCAGGAGTGGAATTGCTGGATCATATGGTAGTTTATTTTTAAATTTTTGAGGAATGTTTATACTGTTTTCCATAGCTTCTGCACCAATTTACATTCCTACCAACCTTGCACAAGGATTCCCTTTCCTCCACACCTTGTGAACGCTTGTTATTTGTTGTCTTTTTGATAATAGCCATTCTGACAGGTATGGGGTTATATCTTACCGTGGTTTTGATTTGCATTTCCCTGATGATTAGTGATGTTGGCCATCTTTTAATGTGCCTGTTAGACATCTATATATCTTCTTTGGAAAAATTCTGTTCAGATCCTCTGCCCATTTTTAAACTGCGTTATGATGTTGAGTTGTATGAGTTTTTTGTATATTTTGGATATTAATCCCAAATACCTTCTCCCATTCAGCGGGCAGCCTTTTCGTTTTGTTGATAGTTTCCTTCACTGCACAAAATCTTTTTAGTTCAATGTACTTCCATTTGTTTATTTTTACTTTTGTCTCCCTTTCCTGAGGAGACATAACCAAAACAATATTACTAAGACCAATGTCAAAGAGCTCACTGTGTATGTTTTCCTCTGGAAGCTTTATGGGTTCAGGTCTTACATTTAAATCTTTCATCCATTTTGAATTTATTTTTGTGTGTGGTGTGAGATAGTCCAGTTTGATTGAATCACAACTTACATATTTTGATTGCCTTACTTTTTATGGAATCTTCTCAATGCCAGGTGCGCCTTTTCATTTTCATTTGTATCCAGAAGTGCCCCAAACTAAATAGTAGATGCACAATTAATATTTTATGAATAATTACCCTACTACCCAAACATTTTTTTTATTATAAAATTAGACTACAGTGGTGGGTGTAGTTTAAAACACATTTATTCTTTTTACACTTTTTGTATTTTGGAAGAATCCTCAATTGTATGTATGGATATTTTTGAGGGGAAAATTTAGGCACTTAGTACCACAGTACCACAGTTAAAGTGCAGTAGATAGGGTGTGATTTCATGACTTACATCTGACCGTTTAGATACACCAACTTGTGAGTTTAACCTTTGTACTAATGAGGGTGTCCCGGGGAAGAGGCTGTTGCTATGGTGTGGCTTCCCATGTGTATGACAAATGCTACTGGCATTTTGTGTGGAAATTCATGGTATTTATTTAATTTGGGGAAAATTCCCAGGTATAATAAGTTAAGTTTTAGTATCCATACACGTGGAATAAATTTGCACTTATTATTTTATTTATTGTTATAGGTGTTTCCCCAAAATTTTATATTATTTTTCAACAAAGATCTAGTATTTTGTTAAATAGTTAGCAAATATAGTTTATTAATAATTTAATCTTTAAAATTTTCTGGTTGTGTTAGCAAATATAGTTAACTTTTGTGTTTTATATAGTCATAATTCTTAATTTTTCTTTTTTATAATATTCTATAGCTTTATGTGTTTTACTTAGAGAATTATAATCTAAAATATTTGTTTCATTTTCAAATTTAATGCTTTTTATCAAATAATTTTACTGCAGTAGTACAGATACTCATTTTTTACCCTTAAGAACTTTAGTGTGTGTTTCATAATGGAGGGATTTCGTTACAACTATCAAAACTAGAAAATTAATATTGATGTAATGTTATCTTCTGATTTGAAAACTTTACTCAGATTTTGGCAATTGGTCAAATAATTGGTCTTTTATACCAAGAAAATTCATAATTATTATAATTATAATTAATTCATAATTATAAATTGCATTCACTTTTTTGTCCTGTCTCTTTAGACTTCTTTAGTTTAGAAGAGTTCCTTAATTTTTCATTATATTTCATAAAATAGTAAGTTTTGAACAGCACAAGCTACACATTTTGTAAAACATCCCTCAATTTTGTGTGTTTGATATTTTCTTATTATTAAATAACCAGTTGCACATTTTTGGCAGGAATAAAAGAAGTGATGCTGAGTTTGTCTCTGTACATTGTATCAGGAGACATGCACTGTTGATTAATTCCATTATTGGCAATGTTTAACTGTGATTATTTGATTTAGGTAGTGAGTGGCAGGTTTCTTCACTGTGCTTATATCACCAGTTTACCCTTTTTAAGTAATAAGTATCTTATGGGCAAATCATTTTAAGACTTAAGTGAGTATTTTGTGTTCTTGAAACATTCACCCACTAGTTTTAGAATCCATTACTAATTCCTGACTGAATCAATTATTATTGTTGTTACCAAACAGTAGTTTCCTAATTCCTTCATTCCTTCTCATTGATCATTTGGCATCATAGAGTAAGGAGTAATTTTCCTTTTCTATTTTGTTTGTTTGTTTGCTTGCTTTTTTGTGTTAGTGTGATTTGTTTTGATTCTTTCGGTTGGTTGCAGTCCTTTAATTTAATATTTGTTTTGATGCGCAGATTTTCTTGGTTTGTCCAGTAGATGAAATTTTACCAGATTTGACTCTTTCAAGCCAGTTATTTTTTTTCTTTTGACATTCCCTCCCTGCCTACCCGCCAATTCTTTGGGAAGTTCCTTTTTTGGGGAATAAGAAAAATATCCCAGGCTAAACTTAAGCTTTCTTATGTTCCAAGCTCATTAATTGCCTATAGCTCCAAGGATCCCTAGTTCCCATTAGTGGAGAAAAATATTGAATAACCAAAATGTGGGTGCTAGTTGTTTTACTTGCTACTAAGGTGTCATTACATCCAGACCCTCTCAACTGACAGAGTTAGGATATAAAATATAACTGTGTATTCACATAAACATATCAAATGTGTGCATGCACGGACATATAAGCACACCCAGGACCAGCTAGTTTACTTAGTTTAAGGATGTGTAAATTGACAGCTTAAATCTGTTCAAGCCTGTTGGACAACCTGATTTGACTAAATAGCAAATGAAGCATTAAAAAAACCCCAATAAAGCTATTTTCCTGCGTTCTACTGAAATAAAGATTCTGTATGCAAAATTTGGTGGTTCATAATCTAGAAATAAAACTCCTCCTGTGAATCTAATAAAGGATCCTGGGTATCTATGCCTGAGAGTTTCTGAGTGCCCCAAAGCTTGCCTGTGATTTATTTCTCTTGCTGTACCATGTCCTTTATCTGTATTAAAGTTCTGCATATTTATGCTCTGTAGAGTTATCTAAGCTGTGTAATTTTTGCAACATATGTTCACCCACCCATATCTATATCAATTTCTACATCGTGCTATGCAAAAGTTCCTAGACAAAACCATCAAATTATGCCAATAACTCCAATCCCAATGAAATGCCACAATGTTGCTATCCTTGGTCCTTTCCATATTTTTAACTCCCTATGCTTGACACTGAGGAATCTGTTTCCCATTATTTAAAATATATTCACTTGTCTTAAAATTTTGAATGTACAAAGAGTGGTTTCAGAAGTGCTATTACCTCTGCAAAAGTAAACCTACTACATAGAGTTTAATATCTGTTTGGACTTCTTTTTTATCTTTAGTATGAAGATATATAATTTTAATTCTGTATATAAAAGTTACTTGGGTTAATTATTTTTTATTCCCTTTAGTGTGATTATGTTGTTCATTTGAAATATGGTTTGGTTCATTTGAATCTATGTTAAATTTTATAGGTCTTCATCTCTTCTTTATGGATTGTATTTATTTATTCATTTGTTTATGAGTACGTGAAGCATTAAAATGGTTTGAAATGGCAGGACTGTGCAAAAAGATATATTCAGAGAAGTGTTTTTTCCTACTAATTCCCTATGTCCTTTCCATCTGATTTCTACCCATGCCCTACAAGTAACCAGTTTCATTAATCTCTCAGTTGCCTTTCCTGTGCCTTTTTGTTCAGAACTACAGATACATAAGTATTTTCTTATTTCTCCCTTTTTTCCTTACACAAAAAATAGCATACTATAGATCTCAGGTCAGCAACATTTTCAAGGATGTTATATAGATGCTTCTAAAACAAGAAAGAAAAAAGCCACAAATTTTAATTGATAATTTTAAAATATAAAAATTAAAATATAATACAGTTTTTTTGTAATACTGTAAAGAATGGAATTGTTTTGGAGGGATATTTTTCTTAATTAGCATTCAGAGTTAGTGTTTACCGTTAACAAAATTGATTGCAAAACTTCATCTGTTAATGCTGATTTGTAATCTAGTGGAATAGTTATATTGAAAAGTATGTCAAATACTGTAAACTAAATCAAAAAAGTTTTAATGAATGGTGACATTACCTCCCTAAAAAATAAGTGAATTGTGAACGAATAAGTAGGCAAAATTAAATAACTTAGGTGTTTGTCTAAGATCTTCGATAACAGCTGTTATAGTGGAAGACAGCTCTGAGAAATTAATGTAAAATATGTCAAAATTTTTTTTCAACTTTGAGATATAATTGAGACAGTAAACTGTAATATGTTTAAAGTGTACCACATGATGATTAATATACATATACATTGTGGAAACATTCTCACCATTGAGTTAATTAACATCCATTATCTCACGTATTTCCCTTTTGCTTTGTTTTGTTTGTTTGTGTGCTTGTTTTTTTGTGAGAACAGTTAAGTTGTCTCTTAGCAAATTTCAGGTACAAAACAAAAGCTTAATATCAACTACTTACATTACAGTTTCCTTAAAGTTTTACTGTTTCAAGTCTTAACAGTCAGTTGGTGAGTTGATTTTCATGTTTGGTGTAAAATAGGGGTTCAGCTTCATTATTTTGCATGTGGATATCTAATTTACACAACACTATTTATTGAAGAGGCTATCCGTTACCTATTCAGTATTTATGGCTTGCTTGTCAAATATTAGCTTATTATATATGTGTGGGCTTATTTCTGGATTCTCTATTTTATTCCATTGATCTGTATGTCTCTTTTTATGCCAATACCATACTGTTTTGATTACTGTAGTTTTGTAGTATGTTTGAAATCATGAAATGTGATGCCTCCAGTTGTGTTCTTTCTCAAGATTGCTTTGGCTATTTGGGGTCTTTTGGTCCCACACAGATTTTAGGATTTATTTTTTTCAATTTCTGTGATTAATGCCATTGGAATTTTGCTAGGCATTGCAGTGAATCTGTAGATCACTTTGGGTAGTAACGACATTTTAACAATATTAATTCTTTCCCTTCCTGAGAACATAATATATTTCCATTTATTTCTCTCTCCAATTTCTTTCATCAGTGTCTTTTAGTTTTCAATGTATAGATATTTCACCTTCTTCATAACCTTACTCCTAGAATTTTATTACTTTTGATGCTATTGTAAATGGAGTTATTTTTTAAATTTCTCCTTCCTGTAGTTTGTCATTAGTGCATAGAACTGAACTGATTTTTGTGTATTGATTTTGTATTCCACAGCTTTACTGAATTTAATTACTTCTAACACATTTTTGGTGGAGTTTTTAGGGTTTTCTCTATATAATATGTAATCTACAAACAGAGATTTTTACTTCTTTCCAATTCGAATGCCTTTTATAACGTTTTCTTGCCTAATTGCTCTGGATAGGAACCCAGAACTATTTTGAATGAAAGAATGATCCTTTTTCTTGCACCTGATCTTAGAGAAAAACCTTTCAGCTTTTCACCACTAAGTATGATGTTAGCTATGGGCTTCTCATAAATGGCCTTTATTATATTGAGGTACATTCCCTCTATATCCAGCTCGTTGAGAGTTTTTTCTCAAGAATGGATGTTGAATACTGTTTAATGCTTTCACTGCATCTGTTGAGATGACCTTATGACTTTTATCCTTCATTTTGTTAATGCGATGTATCATATTTAATGATTTACATATGTTTGACATCCTTGTGTGCAAAGAAAACCTAACTTGATCAAAGTGTGTGATCCTTTTAAAATGTACTATGGACGTTGATTTGCTAATATTTTCTTGAAGATTGCTGCAATTATATTGACTGGGGATATTGGCCTATAATTTTTTCTGTTACTGTCCTTTTCTGACTTTGGTAACAAGATAATGCTGGACTTGTAAAATGAGTTTAGAAATCTGCCCTCCTATTTTTTTCTGTAGAATTTGAGAAGTACTGGTATTAATGCTTCTTAAAATATTTTGTAAAATTTTTGCAGTGGAGCCATCTGGTCTTGGAATTTGTCTCTGATGGGAGATTTTTATTACTGATTCAATCTCCTCACTATTAATTGATACGTTCAGCTTTTCTGCTTCTTCATGATTCATTCTTTGTAGGTCGTATCTTTCTAGGAATTTATTCATTTCTTCTAGGTTATCCAATATGTTGACATATAATTTTTCATAGTACATTTTTAGGATCCTTATTATTTCTGTGTATCAGCTGTAATTTTTCCTATTTCATATCTTATTTATTTGTCTTTTTTTTCCTTAGTCTAATTAAAGGTTTGTCAGTTTTCTGTATCTTCGACTTTTTTGTCTCTATTTTGTTTAATTTTCCTGTGGTATTTGTTATTTCTTTCCTGCTATTAACTTTAGGCTTAGTTTGTTCTTATTTTTGTAATTCCTTGTGTCATAAAGTTAATTTGTTGGATATGTTTCTTTTTTTATAATTGATTACTCTTTTATTTCATACCTGCTTTCCTGCATCCCATTAGTTTTGGTGTATTCTGTTTCCATTCTCATTTGTTCTAAGATTCTTCTTTTAATTTTCTTTTTTTTTTTTTTTTAAATATTTATTTATTTATTTTTGCTGTGTTGGGTCTTCTTTTAAATGCGTGGGCTTTCTCTAATTGCGGCAAGTGGGGGCCACTCCTCATCGCGGTGCGCGGGCCTCTCACTATCGCGGCCTCTTGTTGCAGAGCACAGGATCCAGATGCGCAGGCTCAGTAATTGTGGCTCACGGGGCTAGTTGCTCCGCAGCATGTGGGATCTTCCCAGACCGGGGCACGAACCCGTGTCCCCTGCATTGGCAGGCAGATTCTCAACCACTGCGCCACCAGGGAAGCCCTAATTTTCTTTTTTTTTAAAGCATCTTTATTGGAGTATAATTGCTTTCCATTGTTGTGTCAGTTTCTGCTGTATAACAAAATGAATCAGCTAAACGTTTACTTTATATCCCCATATCCCCTCCCTCTTACATCTCCTTCTAGCCTCTCTATCCCACACCTCTAGGTGGTCACAAAGCACTGAGCTGATCTCCCTGTGCTATGCGACTGCTTCCGACTAGCTATTTTACATTTGGTAGTGTATATATGTCCATGCCACTCTCTCACTTTGTCCCAGCTTACCCTTCCCCCACCCCATGTCCTCAAGTCCATTCTCTACATCTGCATCTTTATTCCTGTCCTGCCCCAGGGTTCTTCAGAACCATTTTTCTTTTTAGACTTCATATATATGTGTTAGCATACAGTATTTGTTTTATTCTTTCTGACTTAATTCACTCTGTATGACAGATTCCATGTCCATCCACCTCACTACAGATAACTCAATTTCGTATCTTTATATGGCTGAGTAATATTCCATTATACATATGTGCCAAATCTTGTTTTTCCATTCATCTGTTAGTGGACATGTAGGTTGCTTCCATGTCCTGGCTATTGTAAATAGTGGTGCAATGAACATTGTGGTACATGTCTCTTTTTAAATTATGGTTTTCTCAGGTTATATGCCCAGTAGTGAGATTGCTGGGTCATATGGTAGTTCTATTTTTAGTTTTTTAAGGAACCTCCATACTGTTCTCCATAGTGGCTGTATCAATTTACATTCCCACCATCACTGTAGGAGGATTCCCTATCCAGCATATATTGTATGTAGATTTCACCCTATCCAGCATATATTGTATGTAGATTTCTTGACGATGGCTATTCTGACTGGTGTGAAGTGGTACCTCATTGTAGCTTTGATTTGCATTTCTCAAATGATTAGTGATGTTGAGCATCCTTTCATGTGTTTGTTGGAAATCTGTATTTCTTTGGAGAAATGTCTACTTAGGTCTTCCGCCCATTTTTGGATTTGGTTGTTTGTTTATTTGATATTGAACGGCATGGGCTGTTTGTATATTTTGGAGATTAATTCTTTGTCAGTTGCTTCATTTGCAAATATTTTCTCCCATTCTGAGGGTTGTGTTTTCGTCTTGTTTATGGTTTCCTTTGCTGTGTAAATACTTTTAAGTTTCATTACGTCCCATTTGTTTATTTCTGTTTCTTTTCCCATTTCTCCAGGAGGTGGGTCAAAACAGATCTTGCTATGATTTATATCATACAGTATTCTGCCTATGTTTTCCTCTAAGTGATTTATAGTGTCTGGCCTTACATTTAGATCTTTAATTCATTTTGAGTTTATTTTTGTTTATGGTGTTAGGGAGTGTTCTAATTTAATTCTTTTACATGTAGCTCTCCAGTTTTCCCAGCACCACTTATTGAAGAGGATGTCTTTTCTCCATTGTATATTCTTGCCTCCTTTATCAAAGATAAGGTAACCATATGTGCGTGGGTTTATCTCTGGGCTTTCTATGCTGTTCCATTGATCTGTATTTCTCTTTTTTGTGCCAGTACCATACTGTCTTGATTATTGTAGCTTTGTAGTATAGTCTGAAGTCAAGGAACCTGATTTCTCCAGCTCCGTTTTTTGTTCTTAAGATTGCTTTGGCTATTTGGGGCCTTTTGTGTTTCCATACAGATTGTGAAATTTTTTGTTCTAGTTATGTGAAAAATGCCATTGGTAGTTTGGTATGGATTGCACTGAATCTGTAGATTGCTTTGGGTAGTAGAGTCATTTTCACAGTGTTGATTCTTCCAGTCCAAGAACATGGTATATCTTTCCATCTGTTTGCATTATCTTTAATTTCTTTCATCAGTGTCTTATAGTTTTCTACCTACAGGACTTTTGTATCGTCAAGTAGATTTATGCCTAGGTATTTTATTCTTTTTGTTGCAGTGGTAAATGAGAGTGTTTCCTTGATTTCTCTTTCAGATTTTTCATCATTAGTGTATAGGAATGCAAGAGATTTCTGTGCATTAATTTTGTATCCTGAAACTTTACCAAATTCATTGATTAGCTCTAGTAGTTTTCTGGTGGCATCTTTAGGATTCTCTATGTATAGTATCATGTCATCTGCAAACAGTGACAGTTTTACTTCTTGTTTTCTGATTTGGATTCCTTTTATTTCTTTTTCTTTCTGATTGCTCTGGCCAAAACTTCCAAAACTATGTTGAATAATAGTGGTGAAAGTAGACAACCTTGTCTTGTTCCTAATCTTCGAGGAAATGTTTTCAGTTTTTCACCATTGAGAATGATGTTGGCTGTGAGTTTGTCATATATGGCCTTTATTATGTTGAGGTAGGATCCCTGTATGCCTACATTCTGGAGAGTTTTTATCATAAATGGGTGTTGACTTTGTCGAAAAATTTTTAAGCATCTATTGAGATGATCATAAGGTTTTTATCCACCAGTTTGTTAATATGGTGTGTCACATTGATTGATTTGCGTATATTGAAGAATCCTTACATTCCTGGGATAAACCCCATTTGCTCATGGTATATGATCCTTTTAATGTCCTGTTGGTTTCTGTTTGCTAGTATTTTGTTGAGGATTTTTGCATCCATGTTCATTAGTGATATTGGCCTGTAGTTTTCTTTTTTTGTGATATCTTTGTCTGGTTTTGATATAGGGTGATGATGACCTTGTAGAATGAGTTTGGGAGGGTTCCTCCCTTTGCCGTATTCTGGAAGAGTTTGAAAAGGATAGATATTAGCTCTTCTCTAAATGTTTGATAGAATTCGAGTGTGAAGCCATCTGATCCTGGGCTTTTGTTTGTTGGAAGATTTTAAATCACAGTTTCAACTTCAGCGCTTGTGATTGGTCTGTTTATTTTTTCTGTTTCTTCCTAGTTCAGTCTCAGAAGGTTATGGTTTTTTAAGAATTTGTCCTTTTCTTCTAGGTTGTCCATTTTATTGGCATATAGTTTCTTGTAGTAATCTCTCATGATCCTTTATATTTCTGCAGTGTCAGTTGTTAGTTCTCCTTTTTCATTTCTAATTCTGTTACTTGAGTCTTTTTTCCTTTTTTTCTTTTGCTGTACGTGGGCCTCTCACTGTTGTGGCCTCTCCTGTTGCAGAGCACAGGCTCCGGACGCACAGGCTCAGCGGCCATGGCTCACGGGCCCAGCTGCTCTGCGGCATGTGGGATCTTCCCGGACCAGGGCATGAACCTGTGTCCCCTGCATCGGCAGGTGGACTCTCAACCACTGCGCCACCAGGGAAGCCCTTCCTTTTTTTCTTGATGAGTCTGGCTAATGGTTTATCAATTTTGTTTTATCTCTTCAGAGAACGAGCTTTTTTTTTTTTTTTTTAAGAACTAGCTTTTAATTTGATTGATCTTTGCTCTCATTTCCTACATTTCTTTTTTTATTATTTTCTGATCTGATATTTATGCTTTCTTTCCTTCTGCTAACTTTGGGGATTAGGTTGTTTTTTTGAGATTTTTCTTGTTTCTTGAGGTAGGATTGTACTGCTATAAACTTCCCTCTTAGAACTTCATTTGTTGCATCCCAGAGGTTTTGGGTCATCATGTTTTCATTGTTATTTGTTTCTACATAATTTTTAATTTCCTCTTTGATTTCTTCAGTGATCTCTTGGTTATTTAGTAGTGTATTGTTTACCTTTCATGTGTTTATATTTTTTACAGTTTTTTTCCTGTAATTGAAGTCTAGTCTCATAGTGTTGTGGTCGGAAAAGATATTCGATATGATTTCAAGTTTTCTTAAATTTATCAAGGCTTGATATGTGACCCAAGATATGATCTATGCTGGAGAATGTTCCGTGCACACTTGAGAAGAAAGTGTTTTCTGTTTGTTTTTGGATGGAATGTTCTGTAAGTATCAATTAAGTCCATCTTATTTAATGTGGCATTTAAATTTTGTGTTTCCGTATTTATTTTCATTTTGGACGCTCTGTTCATTGGTGAAAGTTGAGTCCTCTACTCCTACTGTGTTACTGTCAATTTCCCCTTTTATGGCTGTTAGCATTTGCCTTATATATTGAGGTGTGCCTATGTTGGGTGCATATATATTTACAATTGTTATATCTTCTTCTTGGATTGATCCCTTGATCATTATGTAGTGTCCTTCTTTCTCTCTTGTAACATTCTTTATTTTAAAGTCTATTTTGTCTGATATGAGAATTGCTACTCCAGCTTTCTTTTGATTTCCATTTGCATGGAATATCTTCTTCCATCCCCTCACTTTCAGTCTGTATGTGTCCCTAGGTCTGAAGTGCGTCTCTTGTAGACAGCATATATACTGGTATTGTTTTTGTGTCCATTTAGTCAGTCTGTGTCCTTGGTTGGAGCATTTAATCCATTCACATTTAAGGTAATTATCGATATGTATGCTCCTATTACCATTTTCTTAATTGTTTTGGGCTTGTTATTGTAGGTCTTTTCCTTGTGTTTCCTGCCTAGAGAAGTTCCTTTAGCATTTGTTGTAGAGCTGATTTGGTGGTGCTGAATTCTCTTATCTTTTGCTTGTCTGTAAAAGTTTTAATTTTTCTGTCGAATCTGAATGAGAGCCTTGCTGGGTAGAGTAATCTTGGTTTTAGGTTTTTCCCTTACAGCACTTTAAATATGTCCAGCCATTCCCTTCTGGCTTGTAGAGTTTCTGAAATATCAGCTATTAACCTTATGGGGATTCCCTTGTATGGTATTTGTTGCTTTTCCCTTGCTGCTTTCAATATTTTTTCATTTTATTTAATTTTTGATGGTTTGATTAATATGTGTGTTGGCATGTATCTCCTTCGATTTATCCTGTGTGGGACTCTTTGCTTCCTGGACCTGGTTGACTTTTTCCTTTTCCATATTAGGGAAGTTTTCACCTGTAATGTCTTCAAATATTTGATCAGTCCCTTTCTGTTTCTCTTCTCTCTCTGAGACTCCTACAATTCAAATGTTGGTGTTTAATGTTGCCCCAGAGGTCTCTGAGGCTGTACTGAATTCTTTTCATCTTTTTTCTTTATTCTGCTCTGCAGTAGTTGTTTCCACTATTTTATCTTCCAGGTTAGTTATCTGTTCTAATGCCTCATTTATTCTGCTATTGATTCCTTCTAGAGAATTTTTAATTTCATTTATTGTGTTGTTCATCATTGTTTGTTTGGTCTTTAGTTCTTGTAGCTCCTTGTTAAATGTTTCTTTTATTTTCTCTCTTCTGTTTCCAAGGTTTTGGATCATCTTTACTTTCATTATTGTTAAATCCTTTTTTAGGTAGACTGCTTATTTCCTCTTCATTTGTTTCATCTGGTGAGTTTTTACCTTGCTCCTTCATATGCTGCATATTTTTCTGTCTTCTCTTTTTGCTTAACATATTGCATTTGGAGTCTCTTGTTTCAAGACTGCTGGTTCATAGTTCCTGTTGCTTTTCTTGTCTGCCCCCAGTGGGTAAGGTTGGTTCAGTGGGTTGTGTAAGCTTCCTGGTAGAGGGGACTGGTGCCTATGTTCTGGTGGATGAAGCTGGATCTTGTCTTTCTGGTGGGCAGCACTGCCTCCGGTGGTGTGTTTTGGGTGTCTGTGAACTTAATATGATTTTAGGCAGCCTCTCTGCTAATGCGTGCAATTGTGTGCCTGTCTTGATAGTTGTTTGGCATGGGGTGTCCAGCACTGGAGCTTGCTTGGCATTGAGTGGAGTTTGGTCTTAGCGTTGAGATGGAGATCTCTGGGAGAGCTCTCACCAGTTGATATTACATGGTGCCGGAAGTTCTCCAGTGGTCCAATATCATGAACTCAGCTCTCCCACTTCAGAGGCCCAAACCTGATACCCGGCTTCTGAGCCACCCGGCTCAGAAGAAAAGTGAGAAAAAGAAGAAAGAAAGAAAAAAATAAGATAAAATAATAAAGTTAT
The DNA here is from genome assembly GCF_000442215.2 of Lipotes vexillifer. Taxonomy (NCBI): domain Eukaryota; kingdom Metazoa; phylum Chordata; class Mammalia; order Artiodactyla; family Lipotidae; genus Lipotes; species Lipotes vexillifer. The sequence goes on along the minus strand of NW_006773039.1, from coordinate 105,251 downwards.
TTAAAATAAAAATATTTTAAAATATTATTAAAATAAAAAAATTTTAAAAGTAATAAAAAACAAGAGGGAAGCAACCAAACCAATAAACAAATTCACCAATGATAACAAGTGCTAAAAACTAAACGAAGGTAAACATAAAGATCAGAAACTGGTCAGCCACCTACAGCAAACCCCAAGTCTACAATTGCTCCCAAAGTCTACCGTGTCAACTTTGGGATGATTCATTGTCTCTTCAGGTGTTCTACATAGGCAGGGTACATCAAGTTGATTGTGGAGATTTAATCTGCTGCTCCTGAGGCTGCTGGGAGAAATTTCTCTTTCTCTTCTTTGTTCGCACATCTCCTGGGGTTCAGCTTTGGATTTGGTCCCACCTTTGTATGTAGGTCGCTCTCTGGCATCTCTTCTTTGTCCAGAGAAGCTCATTAGGGGGCTCTGGCTCATTCAGGCTGGGAAGAGGGAGGGGTACAGAATGTGGGGCGAGCCTGTGGTGGCAGAGGCTGGCATGATGTTGCAACAGCCTGAGGCGTGCCCCATTTGTTCTCTGGGGGAAGTTGTCCCTGGATCACAGGACCCTGGCAGTGGTGGGCTGCACAGGCTCCTGGGAGTGGAGGTGTGGATAGTGACCTGTGCTTGCACACAGGTTTCTTGGTGGCTGCAGCAGCAGTATTAGCTTTTCATGCCCGTTTCTGGTGTCTGTGCTGATAGCTGTGGCTCGTGCCCATCTCTGAAGCTTGTTTAGGCAGTGCTCTGAATCTCCTCTCCTCGCGCACCCCAAAATAATGGTCTCTTGCCTCTTAGGCAGGCCCAGTCTTTTTCCTGGACTCCCTCCCTGCTAGCTGTGGTGCACTAGCACCCTTCAGGCTGTGTTCACCCAGCCAACCTCAGTTCTCTCCCTGGGATCTGACCCCCAAAGCCCAAGCCTCAGCTCCCAGCTCCCACCTGCCCTGGCGGGCGAGCAGACAAGCCTCTCAGGCTGTTGAGTGCTGGTTGGCACTTATCCTCTGTGCTGGAAGCTCTCCACTTTGCCCTTTGCGCCCTGTTGCTGCGCTCTGAAGATCCCCCACCCTACCCCCCGTTTCCACCATTGCTGGGGCTTCCTAGTGTGTGGAAACTTTTCCTCCTTCACAGCTCCCTTCCACTGGTGCAGGTCCCGTCTATATTCTTTTGTCTCTGTTTTTCCTTTTCTCTTTTGCCCTACCCAGGTACATGGGGAGTTTCTTGCCTTTTGGCAAGTCTGAGGTCTTCTGCCAGCGTTCAGTAGGTGTTCTGTAGGAGTTGTTCCACGTGTAGATGTATTTTTGATGTATTTGTGGGGAGGAAGGCAATCTTCATGTCTTACTCCTCCACCATTTTGAAGGTTCCCCCTGTTCCAAGATTTTTAATTAATTTATTTACTTATTTATTTTTGGTTGTGTTGGGTCTTTGTTGCTGCACTCAGGCTTTCTCTAGTTTCAGCAGGTGGGACCTACTCTTCATTGCAGTGCACGGTCTTCTCATTGCCATGGCTTCTGTGTTGCAGAACATGGGCTCTAGGTGCATGGGCTCAGTAGTTGTGGTTCTTGGGCTCTAGAGTGCAGGCTCAATAGTTTTGGCACATGGGCTTAGTTGCTTTGCAGCATGTGGGATCTTCCTGGACCAGGGCTCAAACCTGTGTCCCCTGCATTGGCAGGTGGATTCTTAACCACTGCACCTCCAGGGAAGTCCCCAAGATTTTTAAATTTCTTCTTTGACGCGTTGGTTGTTTAGGAACATGTTTGATCTGTTTATATTTGTGATTTTTCAAGTTTCCTTCTTAAGTTGATTTCTGCTTTCATACAATTATGATCAGAAAATATGCTTGATACAATTTCTCTCTCCTTGAACAATTAAGACTAGTTTTTTGACTTAACATATGATCTATACTGGAGAATGTTCCATGTGTGCCTTAGAAGAATGTGTATTTTGCTGCTCTTGAATGAAGTGTTCTGTATATGTCTGTAAGGTCTATCTGGCCTGACCTGAGTTTAGGTCCAGTATTTCCTTATTGATTTTTTCCTTTTGTCTGGATGAACTATTTATTGTTGACAATATAGTATTGAAGTCCTCTACTATTATTGTATTGTTGTCTATTTCTCCCTTTGGACCTGTTAATATTTGCTTAATATATTTAGGTGCTCTGATATTGGTTGCATAAATATTAGAAGTGTTGCATTCTCTTGATGAGTTGACCCCTGTATCATTATGTAATGACCTCTTTTCACTGTTTTTGGCTTAAAGTTTGTTTTTTCTGATATAAGTGTAGTTACCCCTTTTTTATTTTGTTTCTCTTTGCAAGGGCTGTCTTTTTCAATTCCTTCACTTTCAGTCATGTGTTTCCTTAATGCTGAAGTGAGTTTCTTGTGATCAGAGTATAGTTGGGGATTGATTTTTTTATGTATTCAGCCACATTGTATCTCTTGATTGAATATTTCATTTACATTTGAAGTAGTTATTGATAGGTTAGTACTTATCATATCTAGACTATTCAGGGTCCTGTCCCTCAGGTGGGAGTCTTAAAAATTGGTGAACTAGAGATGTAGACATTCTTCCAGGGAGATACTGTCTTGGTTTTATTGTTGGAGCAAGCATGAGGGAGAAGGCAGGGGAAGTGCCCACAGGCTATTTCAGGCTCCCGGAATGATCACAGTCAGCACCTAGAAGTGTGCTGATTAGAAGCAGATCCTCAGGCAGCAGCTTATAAGGTATGCAGTCAAATCCCTTTCATGGAAAGGCTGGGGGAGGGGCATTTTTGCCTGCTCCCTCTGCCTTGATTCCTGCAGGGATAGCCATGGTAAAGACTCATATTCCCATTAAGAACTGCTTCTTGCTTTGCTATTTTCCTGAGAGACTCATGAATGCAAGCTCTGCTGGCTTTCTGAGCTAGGTATTTTAGGAACCCATCCCTCCAGTGGTGTCCTTAAAAGTTGGGGTGGTAGTTGTGCAGTTCAAACCTTAACTCTTCAGGGGAAAGCTGGGAGTTAGGGGTTCTTTCTTGATTGTATGGTGCTGGGTCAGGATTGGGGTTTAAGGTGAGAGTGTGTCTCAGCCTTTTTTATGCATTTTGATGAGGATATTTTCTCAGTCCCCTGATGTATAGGAGTCGCTCACCTAGTTTCTAGATTTCTCTCTGAGGGCATTGCTTCATGTGTAGCTGTGCACTTAATGTGTTTGTGGTGAGGAGGGAAATTCAGGAAACTCTGATGTTGCCTTCTGGTCTAATGGTATCTGCAATGTCAAAATTTAAAGAAAATAAAAGCATCTGGCAAGAAGGATAAATTAATAGACTATAATATATGTATTACAAGAGTTCTTAAAACCATATCAGAATGAATATGTTAAAAGAATATACAAAAAGGTGATTTCAGAGAAATCCCCAGTGTTTACGACCTTGTGTTTTTGGATCAAAAGTTCATTCCAGTAACTTAGAAGAATAAACCTTAATAAACACACCCCAGGAAATTTTACACTGCAAGATGAATAAAAGCATGGAAATAAGATACAATTCTCATAGCTATAAGACCCAAGGGAACAAGATATAATTCTCAGAGAGAAAAGCAAATTGCTTATAAATGAAAGTTTATTTGATTTACAGCAGATTCCTTATGAACTCCCAAGTGATATAACCAAGTGATATTTTCAAAATAATACTAGAAAGTAATGATCAGCTCTGAATTTTATACACAAAGTATCATGAAAGAGTGAGTGCAAAATCATGAAATTTCTGATAGAAAAAGATGAGACAAATTTTTCCATACTTTGAAAAATAATCACTAGCAAGTATGTAAATGAACCAAAAAAAGGGAGGAATAAAATATAATCATAGTGCTTCAGAAATTGACATATTATTTCAGAAAGTGTTGCCAGCTATTGATTATATAAATTATAATTAATTTTTTCTCTGTTCAGTAAACTAGCAAAATTAAAACTTTTAATTAAAAATTAAAACTCTAAATAGTAAGGTGAAGAATTGGGAAGCTTTTACTAAGTAATTAGGCAAGTTATGTTTGGACCATTAAGACATATAGAACTTCCTTACAAGTGTTAAATGATCAGAACCTTACAGGCCACATTCACATATAACAAATCAATTAAATTATAGAACAATAAACAGAAAATTTAAAATCCACAGTGGAAGAGCTTTAAGAAATTAAAATCTGACTTTCTTAAAATCCAACAAAAGAGACATACTGCTAGTAGAACTTATAAGGTATGAAGAGAAAAGTACAAAATGTTATAAAAAGTAAAAGAAGCAAAAACTATAGTGAAAATAGATACGTACTTTATGTATGAGATTAAAATGATTTACTTTATTCCAATGAATTTCTAAAACTAAGCAAAATGAATGTTTTTCTAGACAAATGAAAATTACCAAAATAGATTTGAAAAGAGGTAGAAAATATGAGTATCACGTAAAAACACTAATAAAAACAAATCTGTGTCCTCATCATTTAATTGGAGTTAATACAACTGCCAACTTACTTTACATGGTAATATTGAAGATGAAAGAAGACAGTTTATATAAACTCTTAATATAATATTGGCACAGAGATTCTTGTTTGTTTTAAGTTTTGTTTCTTAATATTATCATTACTATTTATTGACATATTGCAGTAGGCCCTGGACATTTTGCACTTAAAAATTCTCATTATTTTTTTTCCTGAGTCTTTCCTTCCCAGGCCAAAGACAGTCTAAAGAGGTTCTTTAAGTCTCAGATCCCTAGGTCATATATTCAAACCCAATCTACCAATGTCCACAGAGTTCACTGTATTATTTTTTTGAGCCAGATCAAAATAATATCCCTTGGTCTCTTTTGGATTTGTCCCTATATATATTTAATCTACCCCAGGAAATGAGTGCCAAGTATGACCCTGGTGTGCAACTCAAGGATTCATCATTTCCATGACTACAACATGCCACACAATTGCATGAAATACAGTGGCAGAAATACATTAGTATGAGCACATACATGACCAGCACATTTAAGCTAGAGTACGATAAAGGGATTGTTCAAGGAGTTATGAGGTAGAATGAGTGCTTCTCTCTGAAGGCTTCCTACAATATATTTTATTTGAAAAAAATTAGTAACATTATGTGTTTGTTTTGAAAACAGAGCCACCAGCACATGATACTGTCTGGAGAAAGTTAAAAGTGTGATGCTTTCTAAGAAACAGTCTAGAAAATGTGAAAAAATAATAGTCACACTTAAAGCATATTTACTTAATATTTGTAGAACACAATTATATTTAAACTAATCTGTTTGATTCTCTAAGTGTATAGTTAATACATGTTTGCTTTTTAAAGCATATTTACTTAATATTTGTAGAACACAATTATATTTAAACTAATCTGTTTGATTCTCTAAGTGTATAGCTAATACATGTTGGCTTTCCTCACCCCAGCCTCGATAGTAATTCAAGATAGAACAGAAATATGGACTCTCTTCCAAAAGGGATATAAACAATGATGTTATGCTAGGAGCTGATGAATCACACAAATGTGGGTTTGTTCCTTCACAAATATGCTTAATAGAATGCATGAAACACTATCTTCTTCAACTATCGCTCTTCATTGGCTAATTAACTTTGAACTGATAGTTTTAACATCCATGGTTATATGTGGATTTATTAATTTATTAGCAATTTTACTTATTGGTACAATCATTTCAGAAAGAAAAACATCAATTTGATAATATTTCGAAGTCCCTGGAGTATTGCAGTCATATTATACTTTATTTTAGCATACCCAGTGGCCATAGAGATTATACAGAGCTGTACTCTAAATCCAGTGTGATAAATGTCCATGAACCAAACCAGGCTTTAGTCCTTCTTACCCTTTTCTAGGGATGAGACTCACCTATTTGGTTTAAAATCACATTATATGAGTCACCATTTTAATGAAGTTAATCATGTGATTCTATCCACTTCATGCTTTACTTTAAAGCTGTAACTAGTAGAGAGTTTGGTCGAGGCATCTAAAATATTCTTTGCTGTTTGAGTGAAGCTAAGTTAAAAAGCATGTGACAGATAAAACACATTAAGTAGAAATATACTTCCTAAGAAAGAAGTTTAAATGCAGCTAAACTACAGTAAAGGAAGAGTCTTAAAAGTTACCCTTGACAGTTCTATAAAACTTTTTTTAGTTGTAAATATTACAAATACAGTGTCAGACATACTTGATACATGTTGTTCTATGATCATTTTTATCACTGTATCTTTACTAAGCATATCTATGAGTAGCTGGCAATATGTTTGTCTTTTCAGTATCATATAAATATGTCATTTTGATCTTGGAAAATGGGACATAAAACCTTAGAAGACTTTTTAGTCAGGTGGTATAAACTTTTTAATTCATGTGATCACACTTTCCCACAGAAAAGACAGGAAGTTCAAAATCCTGATACGAGAATTTTCAAACATGAAAAATTAATGTAGAACACGTGTTGTTGTGTATAGTGAACATTTATTGCATTCAGTTGGAAGACAGCAATTCAGAGAACAGGAGATGTACTAGACAGTTTCTGGTCAGTTTCCTTAGTAACATAATGTGCCATTTTTATTGGATCAAGAAAGGTCCAATGAGCCAGCACACAAATTTATATTACTAACATACTCTACATTTTTCATCTGCAAATCATGAAACTGTAAAAGACAATTTTTGCAACACCACCAGTAGAAAAGAACATATAGCAGTGACTGTCAAGCATATAGGTGTATTGACATTTGATGACAAAGCTTTTTGCCAACGGGGATGTTTTATGAAACTATCAAATCTTGTGTAATAGCATACTGTTCATTGTTCTTTGGGTAATACAGCTAAAAATACTGTTAAGTATTTTTAATATCTGCAAAAGGAAAAAAACACTTTAAACTGTTGATAATGCATCTGTTGTCCCTTTATTAATAACAAGATATACTTGATGCTCTAAAAATTATTTCTACCAAAGATCTTTTTCAGTGTTTAGTACGTAATGTGTACTTTTTCATATTTAACAATGTCAAGCACCAAATTTTTCAGTTACTTATTAGGTATTGTACTTCGAATAAGAGACATTTTTTTCCTGTTGTAAAGATACTTTGCAGGGACTTCCCTGGCTGCCCAGTGGTTAAGACTTCGCCTTCCAATGCAGGGGGTGCGAGCTCAGTCCCTGGTTGGGGAGCTAAGATTCCACATGCCTTGTGGCCAAAAAAAAAAAACGAAACAGGAGCAATATTGTAACAAATTCAATAAAGACTTTAAAAACAGTCCACATCAAAAAATTAAAAAATTTAGTAAAAGATACTTTGCAGAGAGATGGGCAAGAAATATATACAAAAACACTGTTCGTTTAAAAACAAAAGATGTGAGATATTTCTTATCCCCTGAATCAGTGATTTCCAGGATTGAGGGTCATTTTTGAATTATACTTTGTGTTTGTTTGTTTCACCAGACTATTTCAGTAGATCGTAATTAGCTATCTGATCATAGAGTCATTTGGTTTTCTATTCACAGTCTCGGTAGCTGCAAGTATATGTCTGTTATGCCCTGTTTTTCAGTTGTGTGAGTTCATGGTTGAAATGGAAATACAGAGTTATTGGGTCTCAGCCTAGTAAGCTAGGAGCTAGATACCTGACAAGGAAATATTTCAGTGTCCCATCAAAGTTCAGCTGCTGTACGAAGTGGCTTTGGACAATGCTCCAGTGAATACTGTAATAACATAAGATGACAGATGTAATGCAGCCGCATATCAGAGGCGGCTGAGTTAGTTCAGTAAACTTTCAGAGAGTGGTAGAGAGTATATTACAGGCACTGGAGATAATTTTTATATAGAACCCCATAACTGATTCTTTTTTTGTGTAAGGATAATAAATATTTATTGTTGTTTTCAGCCACTGATTTTTATTAGTTGTCTTGATAAGCGCATCATACAGTTGGTGCACATCAGTTTGATTTTTTTCATGCTCCTTGGCCAAGGACTAAGTTAGATTTCTCTTAAAATTCAAGTTATGATCCTTTATGTCCATTTTATTCAATGTAGCTTTATACATTTCAGCATTTTCTTGTCATAATATGCCAATAAACCTTTTCTATTCATAATTTTATTGAATGAATAGAGAACAGTTGAATGATCACACAATAGAAGTGTAAGTATCCTTGTGTTATTCATTCCATCTTTTCAAGTTCTAGGCTCTAAAATCTATGAAGTATTCTCACTAGATAGTGATCTGCCTAGCTTTTAAGGAACAGCAGTGTGAGAAATTCTGCAATCTGCTTATGAGATGAAGTTGACTTTTTTTTTCTTAATTGACTTGATTGCTTCATTGTTATATAGAAACAGAGACTGTTTTCTCATGATACTGTCTCAGAGTTTGAATTTTTCCAATTTACTTAAATGCTATTTGCTTCAAATTCTGTAAGCACTGCATCTTTATTTGTGTAGGGCTCTTAACCATTGAACTTTATTTATGTACACGTCTTCCTTTCAAAATTGTAAGCCTTTCAAATGTAACATTCATGACTGCCTTACAGCACCTTGAAAAAGGTAGAGGGAAAAAGGAGGGACATTTTCTTACACATTTTGGAATACATAGAAATCTTTCTCCATTCCATCTCATTGCAGTGAAAACAGATATCTGACTTCAGAGGAGATGCAGAATATTATCACCATTATACACAGAATAATTCCTTCTAGACACAAAGAACAGTCATTATTTTCAAGTAGAGGTAGATTTTACTTTTCCCTTTATATTTAATCTACACTTACCATGTTTCAGAGATATTTGTTGGAAAAAATAAAGTCATAGTATAGTCCATTTGAAAAGTAACAATACCCATGTTTAGTTGATATAGAAAAACTCAAAAAATAAGTATCTCCTTTTTCATAAATAGTAATATTTCTAAGGATAGATACTGGAGTGAGGTCATTTAGTTCTTTTCTCATTTTCTTATATATTTAGATTGATTTATAATGGAGAACTGTACTCTTGAGCTGAATTTCATTTTAGGAAGAAAAGAAAGTAATTATGCTTCTACATGTTTTAGCAGATGAAGGAGGTTATTTTAGCCTTGTCTTTTAAGCTAAAATTGTTGAACCACCATAATATAATGAATACTTTTATTCAAGGCTATTTAAAAGATTCTCTCAATATACAAAAAGGGAATTACAAATGCAGACAAGTTTCTGGAAAATTCTATTTAGAGAGACGATAGCACCTGTTTCTTTCCCATTTCTCTGTAGTCACAATACCAAAAGCATGGTTAAAAGAGATGTAGACTTTATTATAAGAAATGTATCCAGTAGGATGGAAAAAATGAAAAGTTGGTTTGTGCAAATGTGAATGAGGTCTAGAAGAATAGATACCAGCCAGTCTGCGCTTCGTAAAAAAATAAATGTTTCGGCAAAAAATGTAAAAGAAATTAGATTCTGAAACCACAAATTTTTATTGCCAAGCAGGACTGCTTTTCAGAAGCCTGCATCTGTTATAAACAGACCAGACGGATATACACAAAAATAGAAAGCTTCAAAGAAAGGGTGTGATTCACATGCCTTGATTTAATAGCAGTATCAAGCTTTCTTTTGAAGTAGATTGGTCTTCGAAGCAGGTGTCCTAAAGGTGCCATCATACTGCTGAAAGTCAGCCAGTATTTGAAAGCTTGCCAGCTTGAAGGCCATTAATTGACAAGCTGTGAAAGTCCAGCATCACAGGGAAGGAGATTACACAAAAAGGTGAGCCTTGGTTCCTCGCACCTCACCCGGAGAAACAGCAGAGGGAGCTGCCAATCTTTTCAAGACGGAAGTGTATGCTGTGTACAACTTCAATGATGGACCTCTAAATAAGAATTTCACTGGGCAGAAATCACTATAATGTCTTTAATTACCTTCTGCAGTTGATATATATAATTTCTCCAAAATACCAATCCTGAGTTATTTTGGACAAAAAATTAAGAACAGAAAGAACAGCTTCTTGCTGATAGTTGCTAGTTTCTAAGATTTGTGTGGTGGCCAAAGTAACATGACACTGTGGTTCTCTAATAAGGGCAAGACACATTTAAACTCATTCTAACCACAGATAATTGAAGGGCTATTAAATTCTTTCTTGTCTATAAGGGTTATCTTTGTGTATGTAAATATAGTTAAATTTATGCTTGTCCCTTTCTAAGAATCTGCCTGAGGAGTGCAGCAAGATTTGGAAGTGGACCCTTTGAGCTATTGTGAAGATTTTGTTACAGATTTTTTTTAAAAAAACAGCATAAAATGATTATACAGCACCAGAAATGTTTATTGAGCCAACCATGACTTGAGATGAGATGCACATTATTTCTCTCTCTTCACTTGACTGCTAACTGCCTCAGGCAATCCTTTTGAAAATACAACAGAGTGATAAACTACAAAACTGCAGAAAGCCTGGCAGTGCTAAATGGTCAGAGAGCCTCATAGGAATTCAAAATTGGTTATGAGGAATTGTATTCTGTCTGCTACAGAAACAATTAAACATGGTACCTTGACATAAAGGAGTGTCTCATTGAATTTGCTGAGTGAGAGGTGATCCTAGTAGACAGTGGCCTCGTTGCTTTGAATTCTATGCTATACACAGTTTCAAACTTAACAGGCCTACCTGAGAAAAAGATTTGGAAAAATGGTCATTTCTGCTTCCCACGACCAGCATCTTGGATTTTCTTAAAAATATGGTCTCTTTCTCGTCTCTGCTATATTGAAGTAGGACTAGGAAGGGTAAAGATATGGAATTATTTACATTCACATTTGAATAAAAGAGAGTATTGAATAATCCCTTTAAAAATGTCCGAATCTAAAATGCCCTCTGTGGAAGCATTTAATCAAGAGGTGCACCCACTAGCCTGCATACGTGGTAGATGCTCCTACAACACTTAGGATAATGGTGTCATATTGTCTGAAGACATATATTCCTTATTCAGAGATCTTAAGGTAACCTATTTTTTTAACTGCTGTACTATTTCTAATAAAGTAACTTCAAACTGAATTATTATTTTCAGCTTGTAAGTTGATTGTTTTTTCAAACGAAGCTTACCTGTGATGGCTTACAGGACATTCTAAAATCATACTTAATTTTTTATTAAGTACACTTGAATAACTCTGTTGCAAATAGTATCTTTTTAACTTTATATTTTGAATTGAATTTGAATTTAAAGAAAAGTTGTAAAGATAGGACAGAGGCTATCCATATCCCCTTTACCCAGATTCTCCTGATGTTAACATTTACATAATTATGGTGCCTTTATCAAACCTGAAATATTAACATCGATGCAATGCTATTAACTAAACAACAGACTTCGAATATATGAATTTTGAAATGCACGCATATATTTCCCCAGTTTTCCCTCTTTCTCTTCCAGGGCACAGTTTAGGATATCATGTTGCCTTTAGTTGTCATGTCACCTTAGCCTCCTCTCATCTATCAGTTTCTCAGCCTTTAACCTTTATGAATTTGACATTTTGGAAGATTTAGTGCTGTTATTTTGATGAATATAGGGTTTTTTTCCTCATGATTACAATGAGATTATGAGTTTTAAGGAAGAATACCAGAGATTATGTGTCTTTCTCTCATATCGGGGAATGCATATCAAAATGACTCCTCGATGGTGATATTAACTTTGATCATTTGGGTGAGGTAGCATCTGCCAGGGTTCCCTACAGTAAACTTACTATTTTTCCGTTTTCATGTTCTATTAGTTAGAAATGAGTCTCTAAATCTAGCTACAGTCAAAGAGAGGGGAATGAATTTCTACCTACCGGACAGAGAAGTATCAAGGAGTTTGTGGACATACGTTAAAATCACCACAGTGGTTATTAAGTATTTTGGCTGAGATGATTTATGCAAATATTTTGTTCCTTTAGAGTGTGTGTGTGTGTGTGTGTGTGTGTCTATGTTGTTTATTTCTTACTTGCATTTCTTATAGTTGTGTCTTGCATTTTTTATGCAATCTGACAATCTCTGCCTTTTAATTTGAATATTTATTACTACTTTTTCACTTAAGATAATATAATTATGCTTAAATTCAACAATTTTCTGTTTGTTTTTATTTGTCCTACTTTTTGAGCATTTTTCTTGTTTTTCTGACTTCTATTGGATTATTTATTTTTTATGATTACATTTTTCCTCCACTGTTGATTTATTGACTACAACACCTGATTTTGTCATTTTAGTGGCTGCTTCATTGTTCATCACAGGCATCTTTAAATTATTGCAGTCTAAATTTAAGTGATAATATAAGAGCTTTAAAATAATGTGCTTTCATCTTTCCCTTCCTATTCTTTGGGTTACTGAGGTTGTACATTTTACTTTTGCATATGTTTTAGGCCCTGTTCTATATTTAAATAGTCAACTATCTTTTAAAAAGTTGTTTATATCATGTTGTGTACCTTAACCTTACACAATGTTGTATGTTAATTTATATCTCACAAAAGGTGGGGAAACAAAATCAGTGGTTGCCAGAGATGGGAGGGGATAAATGAATAGGCAGAGCACAGAGGAATTTGAGGGCAGTGAAAATACTCTGTTTGTCATTATAGTGATGGATGTATATCATTATACATTTGTCCAAATCCATAGAATGTACACCACCAAGTGAAGCCTAAGGGAATCTATGGACTATGAGTGATTAAGATATGTCAAAGTAGGTTCATCTTTGGTAAAAGGTACCATTATGACCAATAGGTTATTAGACGTTGTCTCATGGTTCACTGATGCTTTATATGTGTGTGTGTGTGTACTTTATTATATATATATTTACTATATGTAATAAATCATAAACCTATATTATATATAAATGTAATATATCTTTATTTTCTCTTTGGGATAGCTTATATTTCTATGATTCCAAGCTTAGTAATCTTTTATTTTGTAATATTTAGTCTGCTATTAATCCTGTCTAGCTTACTTTTCTTTTTTTTTTTTTTTGGCCACCTTGCATGCATGCAACTTCCTTGACCAGGGATCGAACCCGTGGCCCCTGCAGTAGAAGTATGAAGGCTTGACCACTGGACCACTGGGGAAGTCCTAGCTTATTTTTCTTCTCAGACATTGTACTTTTCATTCCTAGATGTTTGAATATATATTCATAACTTATAATAACTTTTAATATTCTTGTTGGCTAATTCTAACATCTTTTCAATGGTGAGCAGGTATTTATTAATTGATTTTTCTTGCAATAATGGATCATATAATCTTGCTTCTTTGCACACCTGACACTTTTATTGGGTGCCAGATGTACATTTTACCTTGTTGGGTGTGGGTTAATTTTGTATTCCTATACTTATTCTGAACTTTGTTTTGTATCCTAGGACACAGTTTTATGTGTGAATCCCTTACTATGAATCCCTTTGACCCTTTGGGTTCTTGCATGAAAGATTCTTCAGGCAGGACAAGAGCTACATTTAGTCTAGAGCTAATTTATTCCCTTCTGAGTACTCTTCCCAGTATCTTGTGAATTATGAGGTTTTCCAGCATGGTTGGTAGAAATAAAGAAAAAGAAATAGAAATAAAACAAACATAAAATGAAGATTTTTTTAAAGTTCTGTGTAAATATCAGGTACTGTTCCTTCTGATCCTTTTTTTTCATTTTCTCCCTGGCCTCAGGTAGTTTCTTCATGAGCATGTGCTAATCAATCTCATTACTAATAATCTAAGAGAACCTTCTACAGCTCTCCAAAGTTCTCTCTTGCTGTGCAGCTGTCCTCTCCATTAGTCTCTCCATGAAATCTAGCCACATTCACTTTTATAGGTTCTCAGATGTCTCTGCCTATTCAAGGTATGTACTTGATCAGTCCATGTTCCCTCTCATTGCATTGAGCTTGAAAACACTTTCAAAGCTGTAAACTGTGGCAGTCATTTGTGTCCCATCTCTCAGGAACACTGTATTTTTTTTCACAATGCCTAGTGTCTTAAAAACAACTTTAATTTTTTTTCAGTTTCTAAAATATTTTTAAAGTGATTACCTTTGACATTTTACTTTGGGAATGTTTTGCTATTACAGTTTTATTTAAATATTTTGAATTTTGTGTTCTGTCGAATCTCACATCCTATTTATGTAGTGAGATTACTTTGTTCCAGTTACTGAATTGGTAGAATAGATTTATATTTCTTTGTAGGCTTATTTCAGTAATTATCTAAAAGAACCATTGACTTCAGTGAATATTAAATATTTAGTTTAATGAAACAAACATAAGTAATTTGAAATCAGTATATCTGGTTTCGAATTCAGATCTGTCACTAAGCAAGGTGAACTTGGAAGCTACTGAACCTTACTAAGACTCAGTTTCTTCTTTCATCTAATGGGAACATTAATAACTGCTTCTTAGTTTTTCAGGATTATAAGCAACAATGCAAACACTTACTAGAAGTTAGTAGTAAGAATAATGTCAAAAGTTGTATTAGTATAATTGTCATCATTACCAAGATGTTTAATTATATTAATATAATTTAATATTTGATATAAAATTCCATAAAATAGTTATATCACCTCCTCATTGTAGGAAAATGTATGTAGGAATTTGTAGTCTAACAAGGATACTTCTTATAATTAGGTCTAATAGTAACTGGTAAATGACTCATTCTTTTAAGTAATTTGTTCTTGGTACCAGGCTCTCTTTCTTACCCAGTTGACTCAGAAACTAACTGATGATGACAAGACTAACAGATCATATTGGACAGCATACCTCATTAACTGAATAGTGAGTTTTCCCAAAAAACTTTTCAACAAATCCCAGGTATATTTCTCACTTTTCCACTAGTGAATGAGATCACCATATATTTGCTAAATTAACAGCACCCTAATAGAGTTTCAGACTTTTCCAAGGTGAGTGGTAATAACTTACACTGCAGTGTCTTCGTTTTTACCCTGATCTGAAGGCAACACAGATCTTACTAAGATCAGAACTACAAACAGAGAAAAAACAATCAGGCTCTAGAACAACAACAACAACAAAAATATATAGAGAGATATAGATATATAGATATATAGATATAGATATATATCTGCTATTTTTTTTTTTTTTTCTTGCGTTATGCGGGCCTCTCACTGTTGTGGCCTCTCCCATTTGCGGAGCACAGGCTCCGGACGCGCAGGCTCAGTGGCCATGGCTCACGGGCCCAGCCGCTCCGCGGCATGTGGGATCCTCCCGAAACGGGGCACGAACCCGCGTCTCCTGCATCGGCAGGCGGACTCTCAAGCACTGCGCCACCAGGGAAGCCCTATATCTGCTATTTTAATCTCTTATCTTTTCATTTGGCTTTATGCATTCAACCTCATTCTGCCACTGGCATTGACTTGAGTTTTGTTATAGTGGTGACCTCCAACTAAAATACATTTGGTAACTATTTTTTAAAAAAATACACATTTGTTTCCTATATAGAGCATCTTAAAATTATCATTGGAAAAAAATGAAAATATTTATTGACATTGGTGACCATATTAAATATACTTCTCATGCTTATCTTTTGAATAATTTATTTACTCATTCAACTGATAAATATTTTTAGAAATAACACATCACTTTGCTGAACAGTTTTGTTTTCTTTAAAAAATTTTTATTGAAGTATAGTTAATTTACAATGTTGTGTTAGTTTCAAGTATATAGCAAAGTGATTCGGTCAGATTCTTTTCCATTATAGGTTATTACTGCTGAATAGTTTTGACATTCATATACTGAAGTAGAAAAAGAGGTAGGCTTTTGGCATTTTATTATGGGAATATTCAGTATGTTCTTTATATATGAAATTCAAAAGGGTTTATTTCAAATATGTCTTAATAACATGGTGTAGTATTAAGACCCACCTCATTATATTATGCTATAAATGTGTGCGATTGTAAAAATAAATACTATTGTTAAGACTTCCACTATTGGAAAAACTATGTTGGAGTCTACATCATAATGGCAAAATTTTATTAGAGTTTGATAAATTTGTAATCTTTTGCTTGGTTTTCCTAATACACGCAATTGATGTGTGGATCAGTGGGAGTAAACCACTTAGGTGCACACATAAGGATATGCATGCACATACATGTGTGCATACACACACACATACACAAAACCTCATACACGCACACCAGCTTTCAGTCATTTCTTGCTGCATAACAAACCACCTTGAAATACAGAGACTTAAAAGCAATGACCATTTATTTGCTCATGATTTTCTTGGTTGATCATTTGAATTAGGTTCAGCTGATCCATTCTTCTGCTGATCTCAACTCTGGTGACTCACAAGTTTGTAGTCATTTGACTAGGTGATCCAAGATCATCTCACTTACATGCCTATGGATTGTTCTGGTGGTAGGCTTTGACTGTCTCTCTATAAAATCTCTCATCTTCAGAGAAGCTAGGCTGAGTTTCTTTACACTTCAATTTCCGAATATCAAGATGAGTAGAGCAGGAGTTGCAATAGCTTTTGGACATTGCACAATGTCACATCTGCCATAACCTATTGGTCAAATCAAACAGGACATACTACCAGTCCAGATTCAAGGAGATGGAGAAATAGGCTCCACCTGTTAATTGTCATAGCAGTATAGTCACATTGCAGAGATGCATCTGTACAAGGATGGGAAATATTATAGCAGCTACATTTGCAAACAATCTACCATATCTGCTGTAAATTTTCTATTTGTTCAGGCAATGACATGGAATTTTATAGAACCAAGGTGGCTATACAGAGTGAAGTGATAACTATGCATAGCTTTTCTTTCTAGGTGACTGCTTAAGGATTATGCTTCTGTTGTTGTCACTGTCAAAATAGGTAATATCATGCATTTATACTGTGTCTCCACCTTTTATTTGCAACCCACATCAACATTCTGTTAGAATCTGCATTAAGAAACTGAAAGGAGAAAGAATGGTCAGTGCCCAAGTGTACCTAAGGTATGACACCAACTGTTCAGTGTCCAGAAATTTAATATCTTTGCAGTCTGAGACTTTTGACTTGAAATAAGAGAAGCATTACTTCTTGTGCTTTCCTGATTATCATAAAGCTTTTTAGATATTTCACAATCACGTAGGAATCATTTATTTTCAGAATCACCATTATGTAAAATACTTAGATGATGCTATTATAAATATCTTACTGGACTTAATTTTTACTGGGCTCAATTAAGTTTTACATAGTCATGGCATAATATTTTAGAAATAATGTTTGTCTTCTCTCAATGTCAGTGTTAAGATTTGCATTTCAGACCGTGACTAGAATTTAATACAATTCTAACAAACTATGTTCTTCATCAAATAATTTTAAATATGAATTTTTATATTTTATTAAATTTGTCTATAATGGCATAATCATTATAAGACTATTAAATAACATTGAAAATGAAAATGGCATTTTTATCTCTCTAATTTGAGTGCTAAATGAATAATAAACATTTAACATTGTTGGATGTTAAAATATCACCACTTACCAAAACAATGAGTTTGATTCCCTTATCTAGACATACCCTACACTATGTTTAGGAATAAGTTATGTTTCTAACATATTCACTGTTTGAAAATGGAAATGCATTTCAACAAAGCAGCCATAATGTAAGAGCTGATGGATTTTTGACAAATTCACAAAAGGGCATGTTATTCACAATGTTGCTTAAATCTAGTTTAAGAATTAATGGATTTATTCACTCTTATTCAGTAGATTTTAACTAAGCAACAAAAGTGTGCCCAAAACTGTTCTTGCTTTTAGCCTAAAATTGTGGAAGAGATAGGTAAGATGGTAACAGGGTCCTCAGTAGTAGACTGGAGTAATAGGGTCAAATTCTGTGATGATGACCCTATAAAATTTGTCAGCTTTCTTATTGATACAGTCAAATGATAGGGTTGTCTTACAGGCTTCCTGGTAATGAAGAAGTATCAATTTCGCATTTGTTCATGTAAATTTAAATATAGTTATCATTTAGAAGCATTATATACTATTGTAATTTTTCCTGAAGGCATATGAAACATTATACTCAAGAAAAATACTCAAAGATCATTTCATCCAGCTCTTATTATAGGAGAAAATAGCAAAGCCAAAAGGGGCAGTTTTTACAAAGTAGGTTCTAGAACCCTAAATTCTAATTTCCAGTTTAGTATTATTTTCAAGATTCTATGGGAATAGTTATTAACTCATGGGCATATATTATTTGCAACATCTTCTGCTTGTTTTTTTTTTGTTTATCATTTTATTTATTATAACAGCCATATGATTGAGTAGCATTATCCTGAATTTATAGGTAAGGAAAGCTAGATTCAGTAAAGTTATTTAGCAAAGCTAATGTAAGGACTCTTTAGAATGACAATCCACGTATTTCTGTTGCCAAACTTCAAGACCTTAACCACTTTACCACACTGCTTGATAGGCCACTGTGCCTGATTCTCTGAAAGAGAGAAAAAGAGAAAGAAAAAGTAGTTTAAGTTTCAGTCATCATGAAACTAATATTTTCTCCTCTCTGCACCCTCCTCCAGTTAAGACTGACTTAAAAATACCTGTCCTAGAATTTATGATCCCACTATCACATTTTTACTTATTCAGTTTTGTTTTCAGATCCCCAGTATATATCTTTGCTCTAATAATGCTGGTCAATATTCTCCCCTGACAGAAATAAATATAAATCTATATTGATCATTTAGATTATACCTAGAATTTGCTTCCCACCTTTTATTTTGGCAATGCAAACCCCACACTTCATTGAAAATATCAAACTTCCTTCTTAGAAGCTTAGTGTCTTTCCTTTGTTCTAGCATTTAGGTATCTTTTAAAAGAAATGTTGCCTTGAAATTCTTCATTTCAAAGAATAAAATCTTATTTCCCTAGCTGCTATGCAGTATGATCCAGCTTTTTTATAAAAGAAGATCTAAGTTTTAAATATGAATCATGTAAGTCTTTGTTTTTACATGCCAAGCCATTACCAGTTAAATATGTTTTTGTATTTGTGATACAAGTGCTTCAAACTGTGGATGGTGAGAAAAAGTTGTGTGTCACTTCAGAGGCCAGGTCAGACAGGGTGGGGACTGCCCACAGGAGCAGTGTGTTGTAATGGTGGTCTTTGGCTTTGGAGCATTCTGAAAGTCATGTTGCAGAAAGGGATCTCCAAAAACTGTGTACTGCTAAGGAGGCTGGATGAACATGCACTCATATAGCAAGCTACCACCCCACACCCCTTCTGAAAAAATGGAGTACTTGATCTCATTTGGTCATAGATGTCTGGCATTGGGTTGAGTACTTTGGCCATAGACAGCTCTCTTTAGAGTGCCCAGGAAACTATGAAGTAACATGGAATGAGAATACTACCTGTATGAGACTTTTTTTTTTTGCGGTATGCGGGCCTCTCACTGCTGTGGCCTCTCCTGCTGCGGAGCACAGGCTCCAGACGCGCAGGCCCAGCGGCCATGGCTCACGGGCCCAGCCGCTTCGCGGCATGTGGGATCTTCCCGGACCGGGGCACGAACCCGCGTCCCCTGCATCTGCAGGCAGACTCTCAACCACTGCGCCACCAGGGAAGCCCTGTATGAGACTCTTGAAACTGGATAATGAAAAACTAGATTATATGAAATACTCTTTAGGAGTAAATTGAATGCAGAATGAGAATGAATTAGTAATTGGTAGTGGGAGCAGTGGATAAATGTCATCCATAGAAAGGACTGTACCCAGAACTTCTGTGTAAGCAGAAATCTGGAATCCATAGCAGGCATCATAGAAGATCTCAGAGTCGCTGAATCACCAAATTGTACATTAGAATAGTGGACAACATGTATGTACTGCTGGACCAGCAAATACATAAGATGTGTCACTAAAGCTGCTGTGGATTTTGAAATCCTACTTTCCCACAAGTTTGACCCTCAGGCAGTTGCAGCTATTTTCCTTTCCTTTTTAGATTTTTCAATTCACAAAACCGGTATCGTAAATACAGGTAATTACCATCTGTGCAAACTAAAAGTGCTTGCCTAGCATCAGAGCCAATAAAGACTAGGTTAGGTGTCAAGGGAAAGGGGTGAATATTAACACTACAAGATCTGTGGTTAAATGGAGTTTGAGAGGGCATTTAAACACAAGTTTCATAACAAGTATACAAATGATCAATCTAACAGCACTGAATACACAATATTAATTTTATGCTGAGCCTACTGTAGCCTCTCAACGGAGTGGGGCAGATACTTATTAAAAAGCATTTCAGAATTGTAGACAATTACTAGCTGAGCATTGATCAATGATAATTAAGTTGTGATTTAAACTTTCTTATCAAATGTAATTCTAATAAAAGTTTGATTTACTAATATTCATTTTAGCAATGGGAAATATGATTTTCAAAATGTAATTATGTTTATCTGATATTCATACTTGTATTCAAAATAGTGTATTTAAATTCAGAAGTATTCTATAATGCATATTAAACTTGATATATAACATGTAACGCCAATGTCTGCTCTAGTAAATAGAAATCTTTCTTCATTATACTTATTTTTAAGATAATGTGCAAAAACTGCTAAATTAAGAAGCAAAACCAGAGAATTAAAGTGGTTTTAAATTACTATTTGAGCTTTCATGTAAAGTTTGTGAAATAATACCTGCTTCATTTATCATTTAGTAGAAAAAAGAATTATATTTTTGGAAAGGACTTCATTTTATATATTAATAACATGAAAAACTATATACCCAGCAATCTCACTACTGAGCATATACCCAGAGAAAACCATAATTCAAAAAGACACATGAGCCACAGTGTTCATTGCAGCACTATTTACAATAGCCAGGTCATGGAAGCAACCTAAATGCCCATTGACAGATGAATGGATAAAGAAGATGTGGTACATATATATAATGGGGTATTACTCAGCCATAAAAAGGAACAAAACTGGGTCATTTGTAGAGACGTGGATGGACCTAGAGACTGTCATACAGAGTGAAGTAAGTCAGAAAGAGAAAACCAAATATCGTACATTAATGCATATATGTGGAATCTAGAAAAATGGTACAGATGAACTGGTTTGCAAGGCAGAAATAGAGACATAGATGTAGAGAACAAACGTATGGACACCAAGGGGGGGAAAATGAGGGGTGGGTGGTGGGATGAACTGGGAAATTGGGATTGACATATATATACACTAATATGTATTAAATAGATAATTAATTAAAAAACTATGGAAAAACTGACAGGTTAGCATGTAAATTTCAATATTATCCATATGTGGGTATCTGTAAAATGAGGAGTAAATGTTATTGAGGCACTGATGTAACAGCTGCATAAGTCCTCTTCTTTACCTTAGTTCTTGTTGCTTTATAGGTTTATCAGAGAAGCTGGCATTCAGTGCTGTCTAGAAATCTGCAAATACTAGCATATTCTTTCTTTCCCTTCTCTTTGAGTTTTATGTACTCATAGGTTTGTTTTTGCTAGTGACCGAATAAATATACATATTAAATTGATGTTCAGTAGAATAAGAATAATAGAGCAAATGATATATATTTGTTTCTGGAATTCAATTCTTAAAAGTATATTAAACTGCAGCCCTAAATATTTCACAGATATCTTCATTTAATGTTAGCCCAACATTTAATATATACTTTAGTATTAAGTGCTTACTATTTTAGGTTTTGGGAGAATACCATGCTAGATCTATTAGAAGTATTCTTTGACCTCATGGAATGGAAAGTGTGATCTTTGTCACAACAGTAGAGCAAGACCATTTCTTCAGATTACATTATCTTCTATCCCTTGCAGTAACACCTATTTCCTAAAATAATGTGGAGTTACACAATCTATTCTTATTTGAGACTGCGACAGTGTTGGCCACAGATGTCAGGAAAAATGAAAAATGGGTTATTTAGGCAGGAACAAAGGTTAAATTTTAACTCTTTAGTTTAGCAATGTGCTTTATTCTGAACACAATGCCGGAAAGTAATAATTCCCCTTAATGAGAAATAGTATGTTTATTCCTATTCTAATAACTCTCAGCTAATCAATATTAGTGAATTCTTATTGAGAGTCAGTAGAATGCATGACAGTTAACATTATCTGCTCCTATGATTTCTCCTTATACACCTTTACCTGAGAATGGTATAAAAGTGCTGGGTGTCATTACATTGTATTCATTTAACATGTAATTATCGAGCATTATTTGTCAATACGTTGCTAAATACCAAAAATCTGGAATTTAGGAAGTTTGACATTGGCTTCATGAAAAATAGAACTTATGGTGACAAATGCCCACCTTCCTTAGCCCACTTTCTTAGCCTTAAACCATGGTCATGAAGAAGAGCAGAATATCTGCTCTTTTAGGAATCTAGTAGTTTAACTGTTAGCCAAAATGGGAGGCGTTTCTCCTATAACTCCTATACCTGCATGAATATAGAACCCAAGATTCAGAGAAAGAAGAAACAATAAGTATTCAATAAGAGAGATATACATTAAAAAATTATTTTGATGCAGAAGATACCTTCAAAATAGATAAAGGGAAAAAGTGTAGAACATACGAAGACTTGGAGTTACAGAAAAATGTGGACTTTTAAAGCAATAAATGGGTATGCGCAGCTAAAGTTAGGAGATATTAAGAAATTTAGATATATATGTGTATATGTAAATAAATACAAATGTATATTTATGAGAAAAGGTACCCATTAAAATTTATTTTGAATATTTGAAAATAGATGAGATAAGATAACGGAAATGATTTGGGGAAAGAGAACAGATTCCATATATGTCTGTAAGCCGATTGTAGATTATTAGTAACTGATTGGCTGCTAAGGATTTATGAAAAGAGAGGACTGAATCATAGAGAATTATATGTTCATCTTGAAAAAGTTGCAGATGGTGGTTTTGTTTACTTCTATAGGAAACTGGACAGGAAAAATGGAAAGAGGTACATACTTGTTAGAGGAATGGGAAAATAGGGAAAACTATACAAAAATAGGACATGGCTTATTATGTAGAAATAGATTATATTGGATTGCATTTGAGTTATTTGTGGGCCAACTAGCTTGAACTAACAGTAATAGCAAACTATACTAAATAATAAAGGAATCTCAAAATCAAGTTCTAGGCTAGGGGCTACTAATGTTGAAAATCATTAAGACAAAGGTGGTAATTGAAGCCATGCATGTGGATGTCATTTCTCAGGAAGAATAAATATGTTGAAGAGAGCAAAGATCCTGGGTTGGAGGTTGAGGGACACTGACATTAAGAAAAATGAATCTATAAATATTGAGCATTTCAAGTGAGTGGAGGAATCCCAAAATAGAATACCATTACAAATGCCAAAAAAGGAGAGTCCTTCCAGGAGGGAGTAGTCAACATTGTCCTATACTGGAGAAAGATTAGATAATATGACTATGGAGAAATACTTAAAAATCACCTTTGGAAGTCAATTGTGACCGCAGTCATAGACAACTTATTCTAGATTGACAGATAAATGGAAATCGAGTATTATCTTTTCCCGTAATATATTTGTCAATGAGGCAGTGCAGAGAGAAGGGAGGCAGTTGAGACTAAAACAAACAAGTACAAACAAAAAAAAAACCCAGAGGAAAAAGGAAAAGCAAACTCAAAGATACACAGGTAGACTTATCAACTCTTCATTTACAAAATGATGGTTTAAAACTCTGAGCACTACCTTTTTAGATGAAAGGGTATTGAAATATGGCCAGTGACTAGGCCATAAGCTCTACAGTGACAAATAACATATCTGTCTTCTCACCACTGTATTGCAAATGATTAACTTAATTCCAGGCCTATTTTATGTTTTTAGTAATGGTTAAATAAGTTAATTTCCTTAACCTACTCAGTGGCTTCTTTTCTGTCTTATTCCAACTTAATAGGAACAGCCCTTACTAACTGTAATAATTACTTTGTATCACATATGACATGTGTTCAACTTCTGGTAACAGAGACCCAAAATAAAGGTAGTGTTATCATTCTAAGGGCTTATATTTCTCTCATATGAGAAAAGCACAAGACAGACCAGAATTGCAGCTGTGAGGTATATATTAAAAATCTAGGCTCCTATTTTCTGTTCTGTATTCCTTATTGGGTAGCTTCCATGCTTACACTGCAAGATGGCCTGCTCAAGGTATTACGTTCATATTCTGGGCAGGAAGGCAGAAAGAAAATGGATATAAGAGCAATTGCCTTCTGAGTCAGCCCTGGCCAAGGAATTTGGCTTACATGGATTCACCTGCCCTATCTGCAAGATAAGATGAGGAATATAGTTTTTAAAAAATTGCATATTTATACAAGACTACAGCTAACATTATACTTAGTGGTGAAATGTTGAAAGCTTTTTCTCTAAGATCAGGAACAAGATAAAGGTGCCCAGTCTCACCATTTCTATTCAGCATAGTACTGGAAATTTTAGCAAGAGCAATCAGGCAAGAAGAAGAAATAAAAAGCATCCAAATTGAAAAGGAAGAAGTAAAATTACCTCTGCAGATAACATGATTTTATATATAGGAAATCCTAAAGACTCCACCAAAAAACTGTTAGAACTAATGAACAAATTCAGTAAAGCAGCAGTATATAAAATCAACATATGAAAATCAGTAGCATATATATACTAGCAGTGAATTATCTGAAAAGATAAAAGAAAGCCATCTCCTTTACAGTACCATCAAAAACAATGAGATACTCAGGAATAAATTTAATCAATGAGGTGAAAGAGCTATACACTGAAAACTGTAAGACGTTGATGAAGAGACTAAAGAATATACAAAAAAATGGAAAGATATCTCATGTTCATGGATTGGAAGAAATAGTATTTTTAAAGTGGCCACACTACCCAAAGACATCTTTTGGGTCAATGAAATTCATATTAAGATTGCAATGGCAGTTTCTGTATAAGTAGAAAAACAATTGTAATATTTATATGGAATCACAAAAGACCCTGAATGTGCAATGCAATACTGAGACAGAACAAAGCTGGAAACATCACACATGATTTCAAACTGTATTATAAGGCTATAGTAATTAAACAGTATGGTACTCTCAATAAAAAACACACATAGACCAATGGAACAGAAACGAGAGCCCAGAAATAAACTCATGCATGTACAATCAACTAATATTTGAGAGGGAGCCAAGAATACTCAATGCAGAAAAGAGAGTCTCCTTAATAAATGGTGCTGAAAAATTAGATATTTACATGTAAAAGAATGAAGCTGGACCCCTCCCTATATTACACCACTCACAAAAATTAACTTGATAGATAAAATACTTAAGTGTAAGACATGAAACCATAAAACTAGAAGAAAAAAAGGAGAAAAGCTACTTGACACTGGTCTTGGCAATGACTTTTTGGATATGACACCTGAAGCATAAGAAACAAAAGCTAAATAAAAAAGTGGGAGTACCTCAAATTAAAAGCTTCTACACAGCAAAAGGAAGAATCAACAAAATAGAAGCTTAACCTACAGAATGGGAGAAAATACTGGCAAATTGCATATCTTACATATAAGGGACTAATACAATTCATAAGCAAAACAACTCCAACTAATTCAATTTAAAAATGGGCAAAGGACCTGAATAGACATTTTTCCAAAGAAGATATTCAGATGGACAAAAGGAACATGAAAAGGTGCTTAGCATCATTAATCATCAGGGAAATACAAATTAAAACCACTGTGAGATACCACCTTACACCGGTTAGAATGGCTATCATCAAATACAAGTGATAACAAGTGTTTTCAAGGCCGTGGAGAAAAGGAACTCTTGTACACTGTTGGTGGCAATGCACAACTACTATGGAAAATACTGTGGAGGTTCCCCAAAGAGCAATTCCACTTCTGAGTATATATCAAAGGAAGTGAAGTCACTATCTTGAAGAGACATCTGCACCACCATGTTCATTGCAACGTCACTTACAATAGCTAAGACATGGAAATAAATTACGTGTCCCACAATGGATCAATGGATAAAGAAATGTAGTATATGTAGTCAATGGAGTACTATTCAACCATGAAAAAGAAAGAAATCCTACCATTTGTGACAATCTGGATCAACCTAAATGGTATTATGCTAAGTGAAATAAATTAGATAAAGAAAACAATGTATGATCTCACATGTGGAATAAAAAGAAAATCAAACTCATAGAAACAGAGAAAAGATTGGTGGTTGCCAGAGGTGAGGAGCTAGGGGAAAGGGGGTTTGGGCAGATATGGGTGAAGGTGGTTGAAAGGTAGGCACTCCCAGTTAAGAGATAAATAAGTTCTTGAGATGTAATGTACAGCATAGGGACCGTAAAGAGTACTGTATTGTATATTTGAAAGTTACTAAGAGAATAGATTTTAAAAGGTCTCAGTACAACAACAAAATGTATCTATGTGAGGTGATGGATGTGTTAAATAAATTTATTGTGATAATAATTTTTCAATATATACATAAATTATGTTGTACACCTTAAACTAACACAAAGTTTTGTCTGTTATATCTCAGTGAAGCTGGAAAAGTAAAATGAATTGTATATGTTCATCTCCTATGTGCTCATAATGGAGAATGGGAAAATAATTTTTGGTAGACAAATATTAATTTATGAAATACCCTGCTGTGTCATTAAATGCAAATGAAACATTGAGTCCTGGTCTTATGTGACAATTCAACAGCATTCTACCCAGTATTCCAATCTTCTATCTGGAAACACTTTCTTCACATAGTTAGCTCTTCTATCTGTGCTCTGCCTGGACTCTAGTCTCTTGCTCAATGTTCTTTCTTTATGTGACCTCAGCCACTTAGCAACTTCATCATTTATCCAGCCCAGACTGCACTTCTCAAAGACCTGTATATCCAACTGTCTCTTCAGTGTTTCCACAGGAATCACCATATATCCAGCGTATAGAAAATTAAACTTATCTTTATCTTTCAAAACACCAACATTTTATGTCTTACTCCAATATAGAGAACAATGGTATTTCTCTATGCCTATTTTCTCAATCCAGAAAACTCAGAGAAATGTCAAGCGGAGTCAGGACTTCAAGTGTTATGTATAAGACCAAAATACTCATTTTGCTTACCATTGTACTCTATAGCTACCTGATACCAACTCCAAAAACCCCTAAAAAAGAGAAGAAACAAACATAGAAAAAAGGGGGGGTATAATTGAGACATTATAGAAATAAAAATCCTGATTTTTTTATAGAGCCCAAAATCTTTTGATCAAAAAAGCATATGCATGATGAAATACCTAGGAGTAAATCACTCATGAAGTACAAAGATCATTTGTGAAATACATAGGTGTAAGCCACTTTGAAATTCTTGCCCCACAGCCCTGTATAATATGGCTCCATATCTACCCAGGAGAGTTGAGAGATTTTGTGTTTAAGAAATAAAGAGCACTCAGGTGCTTCCTCTCAAGAGACTTAGGATTCAACTTGAATTTTTTTCCCTCAGGCCCTTTTATAATATCTGAGTACAAAACAATGGGAGAATCTTTGATGTGCACTCGGGCAACATGCTTCTAAGTCATTAAACTCAAATTAGGTTGTTCCTTTTCCTTTGATGACTGTTTGTAAGTGAAGTGTTAACTTGAAATGGGTTAAAGACTTGAACATGAGACTTGAAACAATAAAACTGCTAAGAAAACATAGGGAAAAACTTGGCATTGATCTTGGCAATGGTTTTTTGGATATGACACCAAAGCAAAAATCATTAAGTGGAACTGCATCAGACTGAAAAGTTCTGCACAGCAAAAGAAACAGTCAACAAGATGAAACGGCAATGTGCAGAATGGAAGAAATTATTTGAAAACCCTGTATTTTATAAGGGGTCAATATCCAAAATATATAAAGAGCTCATACAACTCAGTAACAAAAATCAAACAATCTGATTGTTTTTTCCAAAGAAGACATACACATGGCCAACAGGTACAAGATGTTCAACGTGACTAATCGTCGAGGCAATACAAGTCATAACCACAGTGAGATATCTCCTCATATCTGTTAAAATGGCTATCATAAATAAGACAACAGATAACAAGTGTTGGTGAGTATGAAGAGAGAAAAATACCCTTGTGCACTGTTGGTGGGACTGTAAACTGGTACAACCATAGAGAAAAACAGTATGGAGTTTCCTCAAAAAATTAAAAACTACCATATTATCCAGCAATTTCACTTTCGGAGATGTATCCAAAGGAAATGAAAATAGGATATTGCAGAGATACCTGCACCCTCATGTTTATTGCAGTGTTACTCACAATAGCCAATATATGGAAACAACCTGTCTGTGAATGGACAAATGGATAAAGAAGATGTGGGGAAAAATATATATAGAGAGAGTGGAATATTATTCAGCCATGAGAAAGAAGAAAATCCTGCCACCTGCAAGAACCTGGATAGGTGGCGATGGCATTATGCTAAGTGAAAGAGACAGAAAATGACAAATAATGTATGATATCATTATACATAAATACTTAGAGACAGAGAGTAGAATAGTGGTTAGCAGTGGATGAGAGGTGGGAGAAATGAGAAGATGTTGCTCAAATGTTGCAAAATTCCAGTTAAAAAGTGTTTTAATCATCTAATACACAGCATTGTGATTATCGTTTACAATTCTGTATTATGTATGTGAAAGTTGCTAAGAGAATAAATCTTAAATGTTCTCACTACAAAAAAAGAAATGGTAATTATGTGACGTGATGGAGGTTTTAGTTAACACCATGGAGGTAATCATTTTGCAATATATAATCGTATCAAATCAGCAAGATGTATGCTTTAAACTTAAACTTTGATTTATATGTCAAATATATCCCAGTAAAGCTGGAAGAATTATTTTTGCCATCCTGATGATTTTTCCTTGGGTCAATAAAGAATTTTGAAATAAAAAAAGAGAGGGAGAGGCCAAATACTTGGAGAAGACTTGTTCTTTCTTGACTGAGGATCCTTAAATGGATTATAAACTATGAGCAAAAAAGACAAAGGAAAAAGAAAAGTAGGGTTCTTTATTTGGTACAATTCTAAATACATTCAATTATTTATTAGTATCTGCTGTAATTATCATATTGCTGTGCTAGGGGAGGGATATATTGCAAAACAACATTTAATTAAATAATTTATGTGTACTTTATAATTACTTATTTTGTACTTATTGTATGAGAGGTGCTATGTGAGGTAGAGAGACAAAAAATAATGAAAGTGAATCAGACACGAACATTGCCCCTAAGGACTTTAAAAAATGGTATAGGTTTCTCAAGCAAATGCAACTGGAGAAACTAGGAGAGAAAGCTTACTACTTGATTTAATATTCCTAGGTGCTAGCAGTTGTCTTCCCTGCCTGATACGATCCCCATTGGCCCATTGTCTTAAGCAGTTCAGTCAATGTAGAAAACTAGTCAACACTGCACCTTAGAAATGGGCAGAATTATTCAAGGTTAATTCATAATATAGGTCAAACCTTATATAAATTATTCAGAAGTTATTATATTTCTGATAAAAGATAATGCAGAACGATTTTATACCAATATATAAAATAATGTATACCAATAATTACAGTCCCTCTCTGGTTAAGAACACAACAACTCTACCGTTTTACTCTCCCCTTTTATGTTATTGATGTCACAATTTACCTATTTTTATGTTGTATATTCCTTAAATTATAGTAGCCATAGTTATTTTTAGTACTCTTTTCCTTTAGACTTGATACTGCAGTTCAGTGGTTAAGTTATTTAATGGGAAAAGGAAAGAGTTCAAAAATAGTAGTGGTAAAGTTGGATATACACAAGCAAAAGAATGAAGTATGGACCCTACCCTACACCATATACAAAAAAAATAATTCAAAATGAAATGTGTAACTAAATTTAAGAGCTAAAGCTATGAAACTCTTAGAAGAAAACATAGGAGCAAATATTTACAGCCTTGGATTTGGCAGTGGTTTCTTAAATATGACCCCAACAGCACAGACAACAAAACAAAACAAATAAATTGGACACAATGAAAATTAAAGAGTGGATAATGATGTTCCTAAATTAAGATTACACAATGTAAATTGGTATAAATTTTAGATAAACAGAATCTTTACATACTAACACTAAAAACAGTAGCTTTTGCTTGTACAAAATATTGAACATTATCTGCTTTTCATGTTTAGGTTTTTTATTTGAAAAACATGTACATTTCTTTAGGATCATTCTAGATTTAGACAAGCAATCCAACAGTTCTCTCCCCCAGATCTTACACTTAGACGTCTAAAACTTTGTACCCTTTATTGTTATGTATTCTAGAGGGCATGAAGTATACCTGACTACTCCTGTTGCAATCTGTGCCTTTCTGTTGTTTAAAGTATTTATGTGACTCCTTGAGAGATTCTACCTATCTATAGCAACAAAGTATTAAACTCTCTTTTGTATGTAATACTTGAAAATATTAGTGTTTATTCCATGATTAGCAAGCTGAGAAGAGACACAGAGTATTAAAAAAATGATCATTTTAATACTTTTTGCCAGTGTTAACTGCTCTTTTCCCTTAATATTAGTGACAGATTAACAAGGATTAGAAAACGAGCACATTGGTTCTCAGAATATGGTGAATGACAAGGGGATGCTCTCAGAACTACACGAAATAATCTTTACACGAATTTCATGCTTGAAAAATGGAAAGTTTGAGGGAGATCCATAGCTATTAACTAACTGTTTTAAAAATTAGAAGTATAGTCTGCAGAGGAATTAGAAAAAGTCACTTAGAAGGGCTGCTTGGCAGTTATGAATATATGTGGAACACACGATGCTTTGGCATCCGTTTAGGAGTAGATTCCTCACTTGGCATCCAGACCTTCCATTGTGAAGCATGCCCGATATTGTAAATCTCCATTTGTGAGCATGGCTATTCAAAGAGGCTGAAATATGAAAATGACTTGCAAATCACCATTTGGGGCCTATATTGCAAAAGAATTAAAATTATAAACATGGCCACATTAGTATTTTCTGTCTGATTGTGTTGGTTTTAAAAAAATATGTTTAATGTGGACATGTAGACGATATATAAATGATTAAGCTGTGAATGAACCCTGATTACAGATACTTTTTAGTAAAGGAGACAAATCATATTCATGTTGTTCTGAGACAGGTTACAATTTTCTGTAGGATGTTAATTTGCGGATCAGTGGGCCACATTAAAATTGTATAGTGAAGTGATCCTCAGGATCACTGCTGTACTAATAGTGAGGGATAGTAGGTTGGGGGCGGGGTGGGGCGGTCCCGAGAGGGGAGGAGAGAGAGAGAGAGAGAGAGAGAGAGAGAGAGAGAGAGAGAGAGAGAGAGAGAAAAACAAGGAGGCATTCGAATAAATAAATCCAGTATAACCATCCCACCCATCATTTTAGGAAATACATTTTGTAAATTCTGGCCATTTAGTCCCAGTAGTTCACAGATTGTCTTGTTTAGCTTCGTTTTCATTAATTGGTGCATCAACATTTGCTACTTCCATTTTATATCATGCTGTTAAGTAAAACAATATGCATCGAAGGCCCTACTTTAATTATGCTTATTCAGATATGAGATCAAATAGACAGGTATGAGGCCCCACTTAATTAATTCCTTTCTTATTGAATCGAGTAAGGTATTTTGATTATAAATGAAAGATTGACAAACTAATCACTGCTTGTAAAAAATGTTATATAAAAATAACTACATGATTCTACAGATTGTTCCTCACACCATATTATTTTTGAGGGCCTCATTTTCACAGTAAGCCCTTTCATACATTAAGTACTGTGTTAGGCTCATGGCTGCATAGCTTCAAATGTCACATCTTCACATGTCTATGTTCTAAATTGGAAGGAAGACGATAGAGCTAAAAGTTTTGTTTGGTTTGTTTTCTCCTCCCTTTTATTGTCAGTCTTTTTTATTGGAGGGAATGTCATCTAAAAATAACAGAATAGACTTTTCCTTTTGACTCAGTGGCCCGAATTAATCCGATCACTGGCAAAATGTGTGTGTTGGGGAGGAGGCAGATGTGTAGATAACTCTTCGTTCCTGAAGAATATTTAGCAGTCCCAACAAATCTAGCATGACATTTGTCTATCTTTCCAACATTTCACACAATTGTAACATCCAATGGAGAAAACTTGAATTCTTCAAATTTAGGGCCATACTTTATTCATTGTTTTATCTCTAACACCTGGCATAGTTCCACCTTATAAACTATAAGCATAAATGTGTGTGTGTTTGTGTATACACACATATACAAGATAAACAGAAACAGGTATGTGTGTATATACATGGAGATATATTAAAAATAAACATTATGCCTGTTCCATGTTTGTTGTTATTCAGTATTACGTTGGCTAAATTAGGCCTTTTCCCATTCTATACAAAATTTAAGATCAATTTGTCAGTATGTACAAAATAACTTGGTGAGATTTTCATTGGGAAGAATAGGTTACTTTTTATTATGTGAAGCCTATGAAATTGATGGTACTAGATGGACAAAAACAGTAATGTCATAGGGTTCAATCTGATGGAATCTAAAAGTTTCTAAACCCTGAGATACAACTTGTGTAATCAATACATTTAAAATGGAAATTGAAGCAAAGGAATACAGTGACCTGTAGAAGATTGTAAAATAATCAGTAGTAGAACTCAGACTTGAACCTAATCTATTCACTGTTAATTCAGTACTTTTACAAAATCAATCTTCTCAACCACCAATCCCTCCAGTTATTCAACAGAAGAGTTTGATTGCTTATCTCTCATTTAGTTTTGATACCTTAGAGTTGCAGTGATAAATAATAACTTCTCTGTCCTTATGATTCAATATAATATTCTAAGTAATATGCTTAATACATGGCTCTTTAAAAGTAAGGCACTTAATAGATTTCCATCTAGTGAGAGATTCATTTATACATTTAATATGTATATTAAAAACATAAAGTCCCTATTCATATTTGGTTTACACTGTCGCTCTTATGAACATCAGTAATCTAACATTTAGAAAAAATAACAGTAAATTCTGCATCCAGTTTTATAAATGCCACATTATCCCATGGTGGTATTTTAGATTTTCTTTTATTTTCCTTTTTTCTTTTATTTATTTATTTATTTATTTATTTATTCATTTAATTATTTTAACATCTTTATTGGAGTATAATTGCTTTACAATGGTGTGTTAGTTTCTGCTTTATAATAAAGTGAATCAGTTATACATATACATATATTCCCATATCTCTTCCCTCTTGCGTCTCCCTACCTCCCACTCTCCCTATCCCACCCATCTAGGTGGTCACAAAGCACCAAGCTAATCTCTCTGTGCTATGCGGCTGCTTCCCACTAGCTATCTACCTTACGTTTGGTAGTCCTCTCCTGTATGACAGACTCTAGGTCCATCCACCTCACTACAAATAACTCAATTTCGTTTCTTTTTATGGCTGAGTAATATTCCATTGTATATATGTGCCACATCTTCTTTATCCATTCATCTGTTGATGGACACTTAGGTTGCTTCCATGTCCTGGCTATTGTAAATAGAGCTGCAATGAACATTTTGGGACATGACTCTTTCTGAATTATGGTTTTCTCAGGATATATACCTAGTAGTGGGATTGCTGGGTCATATGGTAGTTCTATTTTTAGTTTTTTAAGGAACCTCCATACTGTTCTCCATAGTGGCTGTATCAATTTACATTCCCACCAACAGTGCAAGAGGGTTCCCTTTTCTCCACACACTCTCCAGCATTTATTGTTTCTAGATTTTTTGATGATGGCCATTCTGACTGGTGTGAGATGATATCTCTTTGTAGTTTTGATTTGCATTTCTCTAATGATTAATGATGTTGAGCATTCTTTCATGTGTTTGTTGGCAATCTGCATATCTTCTTTGGAGAAATGTCTGTTTAGGTCTTCGGCCCATTTTTGGATTGGATTTTTCCTTTTTTTGATATTGACCTGCATGAGCTGCTTGTAAATTTTGGAGATTAATCCTTTCTCAGTTGCTTCATTTGCAAATATTTTCTCCCATTCTGAGAATTGTCTTTTGGTCTTGTTTATGGTTTCCTTTGCTGTGCAAAAGCTTTTAAGTTTCATTAGGTCCTCTTTATTTTTGTTTTTATTTCCATTTCTCTGAGAGGTGGGTCAAAAAGGATCTTGCTGTGATTTATGTCATAGAGTGTCCTGCCTATGTTTTCCTCTAAGAGTTTGATAGTTTCCAGCCTTACATTTAGATCTTTAATCCATTTTCAGTTTATTTTTCTCTACGGTGTTAGGAAGTCTTCTAATTTCATACTTTTACATGTACCTGTCCAGTTTTCCCAGTACCACTTATTGAAGAGGCTGTCTTTTCTCCACTGTATATTCTTGCCCCCTTTATCAAAGATAAGGTGACCATATGTGTATGGGTTTATCTCTGGGCTTTCTATCCTGTTCCATTCATCTATATTTGTGTTTTGGTGCCAGTACCATACTGTCTTGACTACTGTAGCTTGGTAGTATAGTCTGAAGTCAGGGAGCCTGATTCATCCAGC
Organism: Lipotes vexillifer; assembly: GCF_000442215.2. NCBI lineage: Eukaryota > Metazoa > Chordata > Mammalia > Artiodactyla > Lipotidae > Lipotes > Lipotes vexillifer. The sequence continues at coordinate 70,835 of NW_006773039.1, read as the reverse complement.
TCCATTTTTCGTTCTCAAGATTGCTTTGGCTATTCGGGGTCTTGTGTGTTTCCATACAAATTGTGAAATTTTTTGTTCTAGTTCTATGAAAAATGCCAGTGGTAGTTTGATAGGGATTTCATTAAATCTGTAGATTGCTTTGGGTAGTAGAGTCATTTTCACAGTGTTGATTCTTCCAAACCAAGAACATGGTATATCTCTCCATCTATTTGTATCATCTTTAATTTCTTTCATCAGTGTCTTACAATTTTCTGCATACAGGTCTTTTGTCTCCTTAGGTAGGTTTATTCCTAGATATTTTATTCTTTTTGTTGCAGTGGTAAATGGGAGTGTTTTCTTAATTTCACTTTCAGATTTTTCATCATTCATGTATAGGAATGCCAGAGATATCTTTGCGTTAATTTTCTATCCTGCTACTTTACAAATTCATTGATTAGCTCTAGTAGTTTTCTGGTAGCATCTTGAGTATTCTCTATGTATTGTATCATGTCATCTGCCAACAGTGAGAGCTTTATTTCTTTTCTTCCAATTTGGCTTCCTTTTATTTCCTTTTTTTCCTCTGATAGCTATGAATAAAACTTCCAAAATTCTATTGATTAAGAGTGTTGAGAGTGGGCAATCTTGTCTTGTTCCTGATCTTAGTGGAAATGGTTTCAGTTTTTCACCCCCGAGGTCAGTGTTGGTGGTGGGTTTGTCATATTTGGCCTTTATTATGTTGAGGATATTCTCTCTATACCTATTTTCTGCAGGGTTTTTATCATAAATGGGTGTTGGATTTTGTCAAAAGGTTTCTCTGCATCTATTGAGATGATCATATGGTTTTTGTCCTTCAGTTTGTTAATGTGGTGTATCACATTGATTGATTTGCGTATATTGAAGAATCCTTGCATTCCTGGGATAAACCCCACTTGATCATGGTGTATGATCCTTTTAATGTGCTGTTGGATTCTGTTTGCTAGTATTTTGTTGAGGATTTTTGCATATATGTTTATCAGTGATATTGGCCTGTAGTTTTCTTTCTTTGTGGCATCTTTATCTGGTGTTGGTATCAGAGTGATGGTGGCCTCGTAGAATGATTTTGGGAGTGTTCCTCCCTCTGCTATATTTTGGAAGAGTTTGAGAAGGATAGGTGTTACCTCTTCTGTAAATGTTTGAAAGAATTCGCCTGTGAAGCCATCTGGTCCTGGGCTTTTGTTTGTTGGAAGATTTTTAATCCCAGTTTCAATTTCAGTGCTTGTGATTGGTCTGTTCATATTTCCTATTTCTTCCTGGTTCATTCTCGGCAGGTTGTGCATTTGTAAGAATTTGTCCATTTCTTCCAGGTTGTCCATTTTATTGGCATATAGTTGCTTGTAGTAATCTCTCATGATCCTTTCTATTTCTGCAGTGTCAGTTGTTACTTCTCCGTTTTCTTTTCTAAGTCTATTGATTTGAGTCTTCTCCCTTTTTTGCTTGATGAGTCTGGCTAATGCTTTATGAATTTTGTTTATCTTCTCAAAGAACCAGCTTTTAGTTTTATTGATCTTTGCTATCATTTCCTTCATTTCTTTTTCATATATTCCTGATCTGATCTTTATGATTTCTTGCTTTCTGCTATCTTTGGGGTTTTTTGTTCTTCTTTCTCTAATTGCTTTAGGGGCAAGTTTAGGTTGTTTTTTTGAGATGTTTCTTGTTTCTTAAGGTAGGATTGTATTGCTGTAAACTTCCTTCTTAGAACTGCTTTTGCTGCATCCCATAGATTTTGGGTCATCGTGTCTCCATTGTCATTTGTTTCTAGGTATGTTTTGATTTCCTCTTTGATTTCTTCAGTGTTCACTTTGTTATTAAGTAGTGTATTGTTTAGCCTCCATGTGTTTGTATTTTTTACAGATCTTTTCCTGTAATTGATATCTAGTCTCATAGCATTGTGGTTGGAAAAGAAACGTGATACAAATTCAATTTTGTTAAATTTACCAAGGCTTGATTTGTGACCCAAGATATGATCCTATCCTGGAGAATGTTCCATGAGCACTTGAGAAGAATGTGTATTCTGTTGTTTTTGGATGTAATGTCCTATAAATATCAATGAAGTCCATCTTGTTTAATGTATCATTTAAAGCTTGTGTCTCCTTATTTATTTTCATTTTGGAGGATCTGTCCATTGGTGAAAGTGGGGTGTTAAAGTCCCCTACTGTGAATGTGTTACTGTCAATTTCCCCTTTTATGGCTGTTAGTATTTGTCTTATGTATTAAGGTTCTCCTATGTTGGGTGCATAAATATTTAAAATTGTTATATCTTCTTCTTGGATTGATACCTTGATCCTTATGTAGTGTCGTTCTTTGTCTCTAGTAATAGTCTTCATTTTAAAGTCTATTTTGTCTGATATGAGAATTGCTACTCCAGCTTTCTTTTGATTTCCGTTTGCATGGAATATCTTTTTCCATCCCCTCACTTTCAGTCTGTATGTGTCCCTAGGCCTGATGTGGGTCTCTTGTAGACAGCATATATACGGGTCTTCTTTTTGTGTCCATTCATCGAGTCTGTGTATTTTGGTGGGAGCATTTAATCCATATACATTGAAGGTAATTATTGATACGTATGTTCATATTCCCATTTTCCTAATTGTTTTGGGTTTGTTTTTGTATTTCTTTTCCTTCTCTTGTGTTTCTTGCCTAGAGAAGTTCCTTTAGCATTGGTTGTAAAGCTTGTTTGGTGGTGCTGAACTCTCTCAGCTTTTGCTTGTTTGTAAAGGTTTTAATTTCTCCATCCAATCTCAATAAGATCCTTGCTGGGTAGAGTAATCTTGGTTGTAAGTTTTTCTCCTTCATCATCTTAAATATGTCCTGTCCCTCCTTTCTGGCTTGCAGAGTTTCTGCTGGAAGATCAGCTGTTAACCTTATGGGGATTCCGTTGTGTGTTATTTGTTGCTTTTCCCTTGCTGCTTTTAATATGTTTTCTTTGTATTTAATTGTTGATAATTTGATTAATATGTGTCTTCGCGTGTTTCTCCTTGGATTTATCCTGTATGGGACTCTCTGTGCTTCCTGGACTTGATTAACTATTTCCTTTCCCATATTAGGGAAGTTTTCAACTATAATCTCTTCAAATATTTTCTCAGTCCCTTTCTTTTTCTCTTCTTCTTCTGGGACCCCTGTAATTTGAATGTTGATGTGTTTAATGTTGTCCTAGAGGTCTCTGAGACTCCTCAGTTCTTTTCATTCTTTTTTCTTTATTCTGTTCTGCAGTAGTTATATCCACTATTTTATCTTCCAAGTCACTTACCAGTCTTCTGCCTCAGTTTTTCTGCTATTGATCCCTTCTAGAGTATTTTTAATTTCAGTTATTGTGTTGTTCATCATTGTTTGTTTGCTCTTTAGTTCTTCTAGTTCCTTGTTAATCGTTTCTTGTATTTTGTCTATTCTATTTCCAAGATTTTGGATCATCTTTACTATCATTATTCTGAATTCTTTTTCAGGATGACTGCCTATTTCCTCGTCATTTATTAGGTCTGGTGGGTTTTTATATTCCTCCTTCATCTGCTGTGTTTTCCTATCGTCTCATTTTGCTTAACTTACTGTGTTTGGGGCCTCCTTTTTGCAGGCTGCAGGTTTGTAGTCCCATTGTTTTTGGTGTCTGTCCCCAGTGGCTAAGGTTGGTCCAGTGGGTTGTTTAGGCTTCCTTGTGGAGGGGACTAGTGCCTGTGTTCTGGTGGATGAGGCTCGATCTTGTGTTTCTCGTGGGCAGATCCACGTCTGGTGGTGTGTTTTGTGGTGTCTGTGGCCTTATTATGATTTTAGGCAGCCTCTCTACTAATGGGTGTGGTTTTGTTCCTGCCTTGCTAGTTGTTTGACATAGGATGCCCAGCACTGTAGCTTGCTGGTCGTTGAGTGAAGCTGGGTCTTGTTATTGAGATGGAGATCTCTGGGAGATTTTCGCCATTTGATATTACATGGGGCTGGGAGGTCTCTTGTGGACCAGTGTCCTGAAGTTGGCTCTCCCACCTCAGAGGCACAGCACTGACTTCTGGCTGGAGAACCAAGATCCTTGCATCCGCAAGGCTCATTCTCCTCAGTTTGGGATGGTTCGTTGTTTATTCAGGTATGCCACAGATGCCAGGTACATCAAGTTGATTGTGGAGTTTTAATCCGCTGCTCCTGAGGCTGCTGGGAGAAATTTCCCTTTCTGTTCTTTGTTCGCATAGCTTCTGGGGTTCAGCTTTGCATTTGGACGTGCCTTTGCATGTAGGTCATCTGAGGGCGTCTGTTCTTCACTCAGACAGGATGGGGTTAAAGGAGCAGCTGATTCGGTGGCTCTGGCTCACTCAGGCTGGGGGGAGGGAGTGGTACGGATACGGTGCAAGCCTGCCACGGCAGCGGCTGTCGTGATGCACCAGCCTGAGGTGCACCGTGCGTTTTTCCGGCGAAGTTGTCCCTGGATCACGGGACCCTGGCAGTGGCGGGCTGCACAGGCTCCCGGGAGGTGTGGAGATTGACCTGTGCTTGCACACAGGCTTCTTGGTTGCGGCAGCAGCAGCCTTAGTGTCTCATGCCCGTCTCTGAGGTCCGCGCTGATAGCTGTGGCTCGCGCCATCTCTGAGACCCTTTAAGCAGTGCTTTTAATCCCCTCTCCTCGTGCACCAGGAAACAAAGAGGGAAGAAAAAGTCTCTTGCCTCTTTGGCAGTTCCAGACCTTTTCCCGGACTCCCTCCCGGCTAGCCGTGTTGCACTAGCCCCCTTCAGGCTGTGTTCATGCCGCCAACCCCACTCCTCTCCCTGTGATCCGATCGAAGCCTGAGCCTCGGCTCCCAGCCCCCGCCCGCCGCGGGCGGGTGAGCAGACCAGCCTCTCAGGCTTGTGCGTGCTGGTCGGCACCGATCCTGTGTGCGGGTATCTCTCCGCTTTGCCCTCCGCACCCCGTGGCTGCGCTCTCCTCCGCGATTCCAAAGCTTTCCCCCTCCGTCCCCAGCAGTCTCCACCCACGAAAGGCCTTCCTAGTGTGTGGAAACCTTTCCTCCTTCACAGCTCCCTCCCACTGGTGCAGGTCCCATTCCTATCCTTTTGTTTCTGTTTATTCTTTTTTCTTTTGCCCTACCCAGGTACATCGGGGAGTTTCTTGCCTTTTGGGAGGTCTGAGGTCTTCTGCCAGCATTCAGTAGGTGTTCTGTAGGGGTTGTTCCACATGTAGATATATTTCTGATGTATCTGTGGGGAGGAAGGTGATCTCCGCGTCTTACTCTTCAGCCATCTTGAAGCTCCTCCTTCCTTTTTTATTTTTTAAGTCTGAACATCTCTGTCTGTGCTGTCTATATGACTCTATAGAGTATTAAGGGATCTATGAGGAATATAGTTTTGTAAGAAATTGCCAAACTGTCTTCCAGTGTGGCTGTGCCATTTTGCATTCCTCCCAGCAGTAAATGAGAATTACTTGCTCCACATCTCCCCTAATATTTGCTGTTATCAGTGTTCCAGATTTCAACCATTCTCATATATGTATATTGGTATTTCGTTGTTTTAATTCACATTTCCCTGATGACAAATGATGTGGAGCATCTTTTAATGTTCTTATTTTCCATTTGCATATCATCTTTGGTGAGGTGTCTGTTAAGGTTTATAGCCCAAGCAAAATTATTTTTTTAGTTTGCAGGGTTATTTCTCAGTGCTTACCAAACCTAGTCATTGTTTTCCACAAGAATAACTTTATTCTTCAATAGCCATGTCTTATTAAGAACAGAATTTTTATTACATCTAGAATTTATTTCTTTATATTTATCCCATGCCTACTTACACATGTAATTTTAGAAAACATATAATGAAATCTCCCTGTAGAAAATATTACTTAAAGTAAATCAGGCTCTCTGACTTCAGACTATACTATGAAGCTACAGTAATCAAAACAGTATAGTACTGGCACAAAAACAGAAATATAGAACAATGGAACAGGATAGAAAGCCCAGAGATAAACCCACGTACCTGTGGTCACCTAATCTATGACAAAGGAGGCAAGAATAGACAGTGGAGAAAAGACATTATCTTCAATAAATAATGCTGGGAAAACTGGACAGCTACATGTAAAAGAATGAACCTAGAATACTCCCTAACACCATACACAAAAATAAACTCAAAATGGATTAAAGACCTAATTGTAAGGCTGGACACTATCAAACTCTTAGAGGAAAACATAGGCAGAACACTCTATGACATAAATCGCAGCAAGATCTTTTTTGATCCACTGCCTAGGTAATGAAAATAAAAACAAAAGTAAACAAATGGGATCTAATTAAACTTAAAAGCTTTTGCATAACAAAGGAAACCATAAGCAAAACAAAAAGACAACCCTCAGAATGGGAGAAAATATTTGCAAACTAAGCAACTGACAAGGGATTAATCTCCAAAATATACAAACAGCTCATGCTGCTCGATATCAAAAAAAAAATAACCCAATCAAAAAATGGGCTTAAGATCTAAATAGACACTTCTCCAATGAAGACATACAGAAGGCCAAAAATCACATGAAAAGATGCTTAACATCACTAATTATTAGAGAAATGTAAATCAAGCTACAATGAGCTATTACCTCACTCCAGTCAGAATGGCCATCATCAAAAAATGCTGGAGAAAGTGTGGAGAAAAGGGAACCCTCCTACACTTTTGGTGGGAATGTAAATTGGGACAGCCAGTATGGAGAACAGTAGTGAGGTTTCTTAAAAGACTAAAAATAGAACTGCTGAATGACCCATCAATCCCACTCGTAGGCATATACCTGGAGGAAACCTTAATTCAAAAAGACACATGTACCCCAGTGTTCATTGCAGTGCTGTTTACAATAGCTAGGTAATGGAAGCAACCTAAATGTCCATTAACAGAGGAACGGATAAAGAAGATGTGGTACCTATATGCAATGGAATCTTACTCAGACAAAAAAAAGAACAAAATAATGTCATTTGCAGCAACATGGATGGACCTAGAGATTGTCATATTAAGTGAAGTAAGTCAGACACAGAAAGACAACTATCTCATGATAGCACTTATATGTGGAATCTAAAAAAAGGGTACAAATGAACTTAGATACAAAACAGAAGTAGAGTCACGGATGTAGAAAACAAACTTATGGTTACCAGGGGATGGGGGTGAGGGATAAATTGGGAGATTGAGACTGACATATACATACTACTGTATCTAAAATAGATAACTAATAAGAATCTCTGTACAGCACAGGGAACTCTACTCAGTACTTTATAATGGCCTATATGGGAAAAGAATCTAAAAAAAAAAAAAAAAAAGAGTGGCTGTATGTGTATATATAACTGATTCACTTTGCTGTATACCTGAAACTAACACAACATTGTAATTCAACTATACTCCAATAAAAATTAAAAAAACTATTATTTAAAGTACAAATGAAAACTCAAAGTCAAAGGGAATTTGTAGATGTAAGGGAATCTTCCTTCCTCAATATTTACTTAATAAATGTAATAAGTTTAACAATAAGGAAAATAAAGAATCCAATAAAATGGCTTATATTTTTAAAAAATGCTGGCTAAAGACAAATATAGAAGATCAAGGTATATATTGAGGCAGCTCCTCATCTCATCTCTGTCTCTCAAAAGCCATGTTGTTATTTGACAAAATTCCTGATAATTGTTATCATACTGCAGATCTACAGAAAAGTGAATCCAATGGGGATTGTTATATTTTTTCTCAATTTCTAGGCATCAGTAGAATGGCTGAGTGGGAGAGGTACTTGAAAGTAGAGACGTTGCTCTTAGATAGAAGTGAAAATTGTAGGCCTTTATGTTAAATTGGGGAGAATATCAATAATCCAGTAGATACATGCCATTAATAATAGCCCCATTATACAGCAACCCCAGTAACTAAATTGTACAAATTCTCATGTAAATTATATAACCTAATCACAAAATATAGAAGCAACCAGGGCTACACTTATTGTCAAATGATCCCTCCAGAAATCTCAATAGTTTTCCCTCAGGCTACAAAAAAATAAGTGGTAGTATATGTTGACACAAAACTTTTGTAGCCAGAGATAAAAATAAACCAACCTGACACAGAGTTGGAAAGAAGTCAAGAAATAATCACACACTCTTACTTAGAGTGTGGTCTGTGGGCTGATGGCATTCCATGAAATGTCTGTCAGTGGCTCACACTGAGAAAGGTATGTAAGTTGAGAGGAATAATTTAGGAACTTTGATAGAAATTTGTCATTGTTGAGATTAAAAAAATATCACTGGACTCATCTCATTTAACAGTGCATATTTTGGTTCAAATGATACTGAACTGGGGTCTGAAACATGTGTAGAAGTACTACCTATCAGGCCAAGATGGATTAGAAATGAAACAAAATATGGGAAAAAGAAAACTGGTCTTAAACATAACTGGTTTGGGAAACATTGATCTCCTATATCAAATCAGGGCAGAGCTGCTCATTTATAACCAAAGATACTTTCAGAGGCTTTGCAAGTATGCAGCTCTACTCTAGCAATAGTAATGTATTTTAAAAAGATACAAAGCACCAAGCATGAGGGAAGGTTTGGAGTGGGAGGAAATAACTAGTAGAAAGAATATTTACTGTATATTAAAGATACATATATTGATTTGATAAAAATAAATTAAAAACCAAATAATAGAGACCAAATTATATGAAATATATATTACAGAGCTAAGTAAATAAATTGGAAATGAAAACAGCATTGTAAGAAAATAATTTGTAAATTAAATTAGAAAAATGGACAAGATGAAAGGTTAAATTGCTACTAAAAAAGAAAGGCTAAGTATAATTGTAATGAGTACAGAGGAAAATCACAAAGAAAGCAAAGCAATTACAGAGCAATTAAAGGTATGGAAGACAGAGATATGGTATTATTTTAGAACAAAAGTAATTGACCAATATCCTTCAATAAAATGTACTTGAGGTCCTTATAGTAGTTGGGAAAAAAAAACTTGATTATGAAATCCAGTCAAAATTTTTTTAAAAACTAGACATACTCTTACCACTTCATGTGGAAATCATGCTCCTTGGTGTGTAGCCAAAAGAGTTGAAAACTATGTCTGCATAAAAACCTGCACCATAGATGTGTTTATAGAACCTTTATTCACAAAACTTGGAAACAACCAAGATGTCCTTCTGTAGGTGAATGGATAAATAAACTGTGGCACATACAGACAGTAGACTGTTATTCAGTGCTGAAAAGAAATGCACTGTCAAACCATCAGTAGACATGGAGGAACCTTAAATACATGTTATTAATTGAAAGAAGCCAATCTGAAAAGGCAAAATAGGGTACAAATTCACTTATTTGACATTCTGGACAAGGCACAATTCTGGAGACAGTAAAAAGATAAGTGGTTGCCAGGGGTGGGGGGGGGTGCTGGATGAACAGGAGGAACACAGAGGATGTTTAGGGCAGTGAAGCTATTGTGTATGATCACAGTGATTGATACCTGTCATTATACATTTATCTAAAGCCATAGACTGCAGCACCAAGAGTGAACTGTAATGTAAGCTATGTACTTTGGGGGATAATGGTGTGTCAATATAGGTTCATCAGTTGTAACGAATATACTACTCTCCTGGGCATGATGATAGTGGGGCAGGCTCCTAGTGTATGGGATAAGGAAGCATGTGAAAATCTCTGTTCTTTCTGCTCAATTTTACTGTGAACCTAAAACTACTCTTCAAAAAAAAAAAAAAAAAAAAACTCCATTAAAAAAAACTAGCTAATTAAAAGGATTCAAATTTTAAAAAATCAGTAATGGCTACAACATGTTATAAAGTTTGAGGGGGAATATAAAACTCATTTAAATTTAGAGCCAAGATTAAACAATTTTGGACACATTTTTATAATTAAAAGGTTAATTATATGTTAAGATTAATTATAGGATGCAGAAATAAGTTGAAGACTATAAGAAAGTGAGAGAATGCTAATCTCTACATTTTCTATATCAGTGAGTTGAGATACTATTTAAAATTTAAATATGTAGTTACAATTATTTGTCCAGTTTAAAAATTTTTGTCACCTTAGTGAAGGTTTTCTCAGTCTTGATACTATTATTGACATTTTCAGCTTGGTAATTCTTTGTTCAGGGAATTATCCTGTGTATTGTAGGATATAGCAGCATCCTTATCCTCTGCCCACTAGAAACCAGCAGTAGCTCCTCTTCTGCCCTTGTTGCAACAACCAAAAATTCTCCAGAAAATGCCAAATGCCTCCAGAGAGACAGCTCTTCTTAACAACCACTGCCTTAGAGGTATCATTTAATTTAAGAACCTTCTTTTGTGATTGGAAAATGATTGGAAAAATAAATTGTTTAAGATAAAGTGGTTCTCAAATTCATTTTTATCTTTGTTGTATTTAAATGTAATTACATTCGGTAATTTTTGTGTTGACCTATAGTTGTATTTTCTTTTCTTCCTCTTGTGTTAATAATTACCACAATCGGCAGTGGGAAGAGAATTGTTCTCAGAATCTTGTCTGTTATGTTTTCTGAAATGAAATACATTTATTCCTGAGCATCTAGGATGACAGTGAAAGCATAAAATATGAATATGATTAGTTACATAAATCTCATTATTTTAATAAGGGAGCAAAGGGTATTTACAATTTTCCTAAAAGTGTTTAAGTAAGTTGATTAAGCATCACATAGTTAACATTAAAATTCATGTAAAACAAGACATTAATATTTCTTATCAACCTACCAGTCAGGTTAGGTGACTTGGACAGATATTTAGAAATTTTGACTTAGAGTAGGCAACCTGTGTTGGCTCCAAGTTTTATTGATCTAGTCTCAAAATATTTACCACTGATTATTGTTCCTGTGTATGTAAGCAACTGGTTTTTAGACATTATAGAGTTGTTGCCTGATAGACTACAAGTTCTATTAGGTCAGGGATTGTTCTAATTTTGCTCACCACCTTAACCAAAGTGTCATTAACCACTCTGGACACATAGTAAATGTTGTGAAAGTGGAAGCAGGCATCCAGTTGAGCTACAGTGTGTTATTTTTAAGTCTAAATTATCCATTCAAGTCCAAGTGCTATATTATGCAGCAATGCATTACTAATGACTTTCTAACAATTCTGAGAAATGTTAAGCATAAATTTGTAAACAACCTTGGTTAGGTGATTTCCTGTAGTTTTCTGTTCTAGAGAAGCACAAATGCTTAAACTTTACTATTTTATTCTCAAGTCCTGAGAATTCATACAAATTTAAAATGACATATTAAGGTGTACCTATGGAATGACAAAGGAATCTTTATTTTAAACATTTATGAGAGATTTTTGATACATCCCTTTGCTTCCCTTCTTTCTTTCCCTTATCCTCTGTAACACACGGAATTGTGTCAAAATGTGAGAAACCCACCATCTCTGAGTGTTGAACTCCTTATTTAATTAGCCTAGTTTTAAATAAACAATGTTTTTATTTGTAACTTGAGATTGCAAACTCCTTCAAAGATAATGCTCTGCAATATTATGGTATAGAGCTCCTCTTGTGGGTTTTGGACCAGGTTTATAATGTTCTTTTAATGTGGTTTTGCTTTTAAATCATTTCAGGCGTTACAACTGATCATGTTTATGAGTACTCAGGGAATTTTAAGTATGCAAATTATTTAGCTGACACATATACAAACTAATGAAATATTACTAAATATAGAACAATCATTATGAGGAACTCGTTTATAGTATTTTAGTATGCATATCAACAACATATTTTATACATTTTATTAATTATATTTTATTAATTACAATAAGGTTAACTTGTTTTTTAAGGTAACTTTTTAAAAACAAGGCTTTCCCACTGTGTTTTATGTGATAAACAAGTGTTTCTTTTATAGTCTTCATTATTTTTCCATTTATTATTACAGTTTTCTTTTGTGTGTGTGTGTGTGTGTGTGTGTGTGTGTGTGTGTTAGTTTCTGCTTTATAACAAAGTGAATCAGTTATACATATACATATGTTCCCATATCTCTTCGCTATTGCGTCTCCCTCCCTCCCACCCCTCCCTATCCCACCCCTCCAGGCGGTCATAAAGCACTGAGCTGATCTCCCTGTGCTATGCGGCTGCTTCCCACTGTCTACCGTACGTTTGGTAGTGTATATGTCCATGCCTCTCTCTCGCTTTGTCACAGCTTACCCTTCCCCCTCCCCATATCCTTAAGTCCATTCTCTAGGAGGTCTGTGTCTTTATTCCTGTCTTACCCCTAGGTTCTTCATGACATTTTTTTTCTTAAATTCCATATATATGTGTTAGCATATGGTATTTGTCTTGCTCTTTCTGACTTACTTCACTCTGTATGATAGACTGTAGGTCTATCCACCTCATTTCGTTTCTTTTTATGGCTAAGTAATATTCCAGTGTATATATGTGCCACATCTTCTTTATCCATTCATCTGATGATGGACACTTAGGTTGTTTCCATCTCCAGGCTATTGTAAATAGAGCTGCAATGAACATTTTGGGACATGACTCTTTTTGAATTATGGTTTTCTCAGGATATATGCCCAGTAGTGGGATTGCTGGGTCATATGGTAGTTCTATTTTTAGTTTTTTAAGGAACCTCCATACTGTTATCCACAGTGGCTGTATCAATTTACATTCCCACCAGCAGTGCAAGAGGGTTCCCTTTTCTCCACACCCTCTCCAGCATTTACTGTTTCTAAATTTTTTGATGATGGCCATTCTGATTGGTGTGAGATGATATCTCATTGTAGTTTTGATTTGCATTTCTCTAATGATTAATGATGTTGAGCATTCCTTTATGTGTTTGTTGGCAGTCTGTATATCTTCTTTGGAGAAATGTCTATTTAGGTCTTCTGCCCATTTTTGGATTGGGTTGTTTGGTTTTTTGTTATTGAGCTGCATGAGCTGCTTATAAATTTTGGAGATTAATCCTTTGTCAGTTGCTTCATTTGCAAATATTTTCTCCCATTCTGAGGGTTGTCTTTTTAGTATCATGTCATCTGCAAACAGTGACAGCTTTACTTCTTCTTTTCCGATTTGGATTCCTTTTATTTCCTTTTCTTCTCTGATTGCTGTGGCTAAAACTTCCAAAACTATGTTGAATAAGAGTGGTGAGAGTGGGCAACCTTGTCTTGTTCCTGACCTTAGTGGAAATGCTTTCAGTTTTTCGCCATTGAGGATGATGTTGGCTGTGGGCTTGTCATATACGGCCTTTATTATATTGAGGAAAGTTCCCTCTACACCTACTTTCTGCAGGGTTTTTATCATAAATGGGTGTTGAATTTTGTCAAAAGCTTTCTCTGCATCTATTGAGATGATCATATGGTTTTTCTCCTTCAATTTGTTAATATGGTTAATCACATTGATAGATTTGCGTATATTGAAGAATCCTTGCATTCCTGGAATAAACCCCACTTGATCATGGTGTATGATCCTTTTAATGTGCTGTTGGATTCTGTTTGCTAGTATTTTGTTGAGGATTTTTGCATCTATGTTCATCAGTGATATTGGCCTGTAGTTTTCTTTCTTTGTGACATCCTTGTCTGGTTTTGGTATCAAGGTGATGGTGGCCTCGTAGAATGAGTTTGGGAGTGTTCCTCCCTCTGCTATATTTTGGAAGAGTTTGAGAAGGATAGGTGTTAGCTCTTCTCTAAATGTTTGATAGAATTCGCCTGTGAAGCCATCTAGTCCTGGACTTTTGTTTGCTGGAAGATTTTTAATTCCAGTTTCAATTTCAGTGCTTGTGAGTGGTCTGTTCATATTTTCTATTTCTTCCTGGTTCAGTCTTGGCAGGTTGTGCATTTCTAAGAATTTGTCCATTTCTTCCAGGTTGTCCGTTTTATTGGCATTGAGTTGCTTGTAGTAATCTCTCATGATCTTTTGTACTTCTGCAGTGTCAGTTGTTACTTCTCCTTTTTCATTTCTAATTCTATTGATTTGAGTCTTCTCCCTTTTTTTCTTGATGCGTCTGGCTAATGGTTTATCGATTTTGTTCATCTTCTCAAAGAACCAGCTTTTAGTTTTATTGATCTTTGCTATCATTTCCTTCATTTCTTTTTCATTTATTTCTGATCTGATTTTTATGATTTCTTTTCTTCTTCTAACTTTGGGTTTTTTAAATTATTCTTTCTCTAATTGCTTTAGGTGCAAGTTTAGGTTGTTTATTCAAGATGTTTCCTGTTTTGTAAGGTAGGATTGTATTGCTATAAACTTCCCTCTTAGAACTGCTTTTGCTGCATCCCATAGATTTTGGGTCGTCGTGTCTCCATTGTCATTTGATTCTAGGTTTTATTAATTTCCTCTTTGATTTCTTCAGTGATCACTTCGTTATTAAGTAGTATATTGTTTAGCCTCCATGTGTTTTTATTTTTTACAGATCTTTTCCTGTAATTGATACCTAGTCTCATAGCGTTGTGGTTGGAAAAGATACTCAATACAATTTCAATTTTCTTAAATTTACCAAGGCTTGATTTGTGACCCAAGATATGATCTATCCTGGAGAATGTTCCATGAGCACTTGAGAAAAATGTGTATTCTGTTGTTTTTGGATGGAATGTCCTAGAAACATCAGTGAAGTCCATCTTGTTTAATGTATCATTTAAAGCTTGTGTCTCCTTATTTATTTTCATTTTGGAGAATCTGTCCATTGGCGAAAGTGGGGTGTTAAAGTCCCCTACTATGAATGTGCTACTGTTGATTTCCTCTTTTATGGCTGTTAGTATTTGCCTTATGTATTGAGGTGCTCCTATGTTGGGTGCATAAATATTTACAATTGTTATATCTTCTTCTTGAATCAATCCCTTGATCCTTATGTAGTGTCGTTCTTTGTCTCTAGTAATAGTCTTCATTTTAAAGTCTATTTTGTCTGATATGAGAATTACTACTCCAGCTTTCTTTTGATTTCCGTTTGCATGGAATATCTTTTTCCATCCCCTCACTTTCAGTCTGTATGTTTCTCTAGGTCTGAAGTGGGTGTCTTGTAGACAGCAAATATATGGGTCTTGTTTTTGTATCCATTCAGACAATCTGTGTCTTTTGGTGGGAGCATTTAGTCCATTTACATTTAAGGTAATTATCAATATGTATCTTCCTATTCCCATTTTCTTAATTGTTTTGGGTTTGTTATTGTAGGTCTTTTCCTTCTCTTGTGTTTCTTGCCTAGAGAAGTTCCTTTAGCATTGGTTGTAAAGCTTGTTTGGTGGTGCTGAACTCTCTCAGCTTTTGCTTGTCTGTAAAGGTTTTAATTTCCCTGTTGAATATTAATGAGATCCTTGCTGGGTAGAGTAATCTGGGTTGCAGGTTTTTCTCCTTCATCACTTTAAATATGTCCTGCCAGTCCCTTCTGGCTTGCAGAGTTTCTGCTGATAGATCAGCTGTTAACCTTATGGGGATTCCCTTGTGTGTTATTTGTTGTTTTTCCATTGCTGCTTTTAATATGTTTTCTTTGTATTTAATTGATTAATATGTGTCTTGGCGTATTTCTCCTTGAATTTATCCTGTATGGGACTCTCTGTGCTTCCTGGACTTGATTAACTATTTCCTTTCCCATATTAGGGAAGTTTTCAACTATAATCTCTTCAAATATTTTCTCAGTCCCTTTCTTTTTCTCTTCTTCTTCTGGGACCCCTATAATTCAAATGTTGATGCATTTAATTTTGTCCCAGAGGTCTCTGAGACTGTCCTCAGTTCTTTTCATTCTTTTTTCTTTATTCTGCTCTTCAGTAGTTATTTCCACTATTTTATCTTCCAGGTCATTTATCAGTTCTTCTGCCTCAGTTATTCTGCTACTGAACCCTTCTAGAGTATTTTTAATTTCATTTATTGTGTTCTTCATCGTTGTTTGTTTCATCTTTAGTTCTTCTAGGTCCTTGTTAACTGTTACTTGCATTTTGTCTATTCTATTTCCAAGATTTTGGATCATCTTTACTATCATTATTCTGAATTCTTTTTCAGGTAGACTGCCTATTTCCTCTTCATTTGTTAGGTCTGGTGGGTTTTTATCTTGCTCCTTCATCTGCTGTGTGTTTCTGTCTTCTCATTTTGCTTATCTTACTGTGTTTGGGGTCTCCTTTTTGCAGGCTGCAGGTTCATAGTTCCCGTTGTTTTTGGTGTCTGTCCCCAGTGGCTAAGGTTGGTTCAGTGGGTTGTGTAGGCTTCCTGGTGGAGGGGACTAGTGCCTTTGTTCTGGTGAATGAGGCTGGATATTTCTGGTGGGCAAGTCCACGTCTGGTGGTGTGTTTTGGGGTGTCTGTGGACTTATTATGAATTTAGGCAGCCTCTCTGCTAATGGGTGGGGTTGATTTCCTGTCTTGCTTGTTCTTTGGCATAGGGTGTCCAGCACTGTAGCTTGCTGGTCGTTGAGTGAAGCTTATTACAGTTTTTTTAATTTGCTAATCAGTATTCATGTTTATGTGAAATAATTTCACTGCTGAGAGTAGTAGTATAGTATGATTACATTTCCTTTCTTGTACAAATTTTAATTTCCTACAGTTAAAAATTATTTAACAGCATTTTTCATTTGTTTAGTCTTTAATGCACCTGTTTCTGTATCATTGAAAAGTGCAAACAGAATTGCCTTATGCTTATAAATAATATTTCAAAATGAAAATTGTTCTAAATTTGCTTTGTTATATTTTTATTATTTCTTGGAAAATTTTCAGTTTTGCATATGTCACGTGACTCCAACCTAGATGTATTGCTCTTTAAGCAAAGTGCACAATTACAGCTAGGAACTTCATGTCATTATTGAATCCCCTGGTTTCTAGATTTCATGTTATCCTCCTTCTTGCATGCTAAGGTATATATTACAATAATTCCTAAAGTAAATTTGGAGATAAATGTAAATTTACTTTTATCTTTCTAAAGTAAATGGAAGGTGAATCAGTCCACTTGTTAAAGGTCTGATAACATCTATACTCCCTTTTTACAATTGATGATATAGTTTAACTTTGTATATAATGAAAGGAAAGTATAATTTTAGGAAAATAATTTGCCTATGGATTTTCAGTCCTTTGCTCCAATTTATTATTATTCACCAGTGTTGTGGAGAAGTCTGATGACATTTAAACTGCAATTCATTTGTAAGTGATCCCCAAGTATCAGTATATCTAAGCCATTGCTCTAGAGTTACTCAGTGTCTCCAAAGAATTATGCCGAAATCTGCTACTTCTGTGTTACGATTGTGACTTGCAGAATTTTGGAGCAGATAGTGAAAGGGTCTCACCATTCAGTAGGAGACTTTATCTTTCTTTTTACCTAATTTCTACTCTACTCTACCAAGCAACCCCCTGTTTTCTGCCTTTCACCTTCTATGGGTACAGACATTAGTTAATCTTCCAGGATTCCAATCCTTCCAGGAATGGATGAATGAAAATTGCAGGTCTGTAAAAGATGGGGAGATAGGATTTCTGTCTTTTACCAGTTAGCTGACAAATTCAAGTTAATGCATAAAAATTTCCCAATTGCAAAAATTTATTCACATTTTTTGTATAGAAAATGAAATTTACTGTAATGATTTATTGAAATTTAGTATAATGCTTTATCAAAAATTAATTTATAGGTTAATATTAAGATTTCATAGTGTTCTGGCTATCTTTTATAAAATTCCATTTATAATAATAAGTTTAATTTAAACACAAGGTATACATTTTTTAAATGGAAGAAATCTGAATATCGGAAAATACAGAAGTGGTTAATTATAATGGGGCATCTTTACCAGGTGGAAATGAATGTTCTTGAGTTAGTAAAGATTATGGGTGATTTCTTATCATTTCTAATTTTTTTTCCCTAAAATGCTTATGTATTAATTTTATAACCAGGAAAATCAACTGTTTTAAAAATATCTGTGCAGGCAGAACAGCTTTGCACATTTCAAAATAACTATTAAACAAATTATGACAAGTAATTCCACTTATTGCCCTATAAAAGCATTTTAAACTTTCTAATATATTTTGGGAAAAAGTATTAATCATGATCTAAAATGTCCTTCTAAGGCCATGCTACTGACTGTGGCACTGAGTAGGAGAACCCAAAAAGAATAGAAAGAAAGGGTGTTAATATATTGTGTTTTGGAGGCACATTTAAGTGGCTTACCAGTTTTTTGCATGTTTCCATCATCTGTTAGTGCCTTGATTAAAAGCTAATTACATTGTTGATCCAGACTATCTGTTTACAGAAAAAAAGAGCAGAGGAGCAGTAAACACATGCGATAAGAAAATATGGTTATAAAGGCAAAACAATTGAGTTTTTGAGAATCAATTTCATTCTCATCCTTGAAACCAATTTCCAGTATTTATTTAACATATAGGCATTACTAGCCTTAGAGTACTTTGGTGTAGGTCTCATTTCTCTTTTCAGCTCTGTGACCCTGAATCTTAATTTCTCTATTTTTAAAATAAAAATTTTAGTACTTATTCCTGCCTGTCTTATAAAATGTAGTGATTTTTAAAATAAGTGAACTGGAAAATGCAAGGAATTGTATAAAATGAAGATAGAAGGATGAATTCTATCCTTCCCTTTTGGATGTCATTCAAGAATAAAAATCTCTAAAGCTTTTAAAAATTATTAATAAATCAAAAACATGTACTTTGAATTTTAATTATAAATAATAGCTCCTCTTTGACAGTGTCATCTTTATTGTGCCATAATTTCATACTTTTCATGAATAATTCCTCAAAGCTTTAAGGAGTTTAGTTTTACTTCTTGTGATGGTTTGTATACAAAAGAGAAAAAAATCACACAAATTATTAGATTTTTTTATTGACTAGATTATCATGATATCTGGCTGTATAGTATACCAGAAATCCTAAGGAAATATTTTAATCTAAATATTTTAATCTAGAACTATATTAATCTAGAAGGCATAACCTAGGCATAGGCATTGTGAACAGAAGCAACATTTCTTAAACGAAGGGCCTTTTTATTTCCCTCAGAAGCAAAACCTTTTCTCAACAATCTACATTCATCCACAAGAGAAAGGTTTTAAAGAGGGTTTAAAGATCATTAATTCAGTTCTTTTGTTTTAGAAATGAAGAAGCTAAAGGAGAGGAGAGAAATAAATTTTCTGTCATCACCCCGTGAGTTTCTGGAGTAATTTCAATGAGAGAGCCAAGGGACATGACAAACCAAGCCCTTCCACAGCACCCCAAACTGCTGTCTTCTCCTAATGGTTGTGGCATAAGAGCTGTGCCTGTATATATTTAAGAGTGAGCTTTTGGCTCAAAATGATTAATGACTATGAATATGTATTTTAATAAATTTCAGCTTTCCAAGTCAGAAGATTAACTAAAGACTTTGAATAAAATTTGCAAAACACTTACCTCATATTTAAGACTTCCTTTTAAATCTTTCAGACATTATCGATAAATTTTTACAAAATGTGCTGTTCTGGCATAAAATAATGGTATTTTTAATACCAGTTTATATCATGCATGGGAAAACAAATCCCAGGAGGCAGGATGAGTTAGCCATTCTTATAATATGAACCCGTCCATGGGCCTGCTGCTAAATATGTTGCATTTCTATTACAAATTAAAGTTATATTCATTAGTTCATGTTCCTTATTAAATGCTTTCCATTTACCCCAGATGTCAAATAGCCAAGTGTTTGTCACACTTGGAGGTGTGGAGGAACAAAAGGACTTCACAGAGGATTGTCCAATTTGACGTGGCTTTAAAAGCTTTACAATGCCATTTTTCCTTATATAGCACTTGGCGATATAGGAGAGTGAAAAGAAATTAGTCCTGTAGCTTTTATATTCTCCACTTCCCATTTGATCTCACTCCTGTGCTCCTTCTTCTGGTAAAGTGTAGGAAATTCTTATCAGACAGTAATTTGCATATCCAATTTACTACTGGTGATTAAGCATTAATTTGGGTATAATGTCAAGAAAATCACTGCCAGGTCATACTTGCTGGATTTATACAATTGACATTTGATATTATTCTAAGTTTGTTTCCCAAGCATGCTCAGAGAAGAAAATAATAATAACCACAAAACATCTATTGGATTCATAAAAGCTCCCTATAAAGTAGTGTATAATTAGTTATTGGGATGCTTATCTCTAATTCTCACAAAATTGTGAAGAATCAAGTGTGTAACTTGGTACCATCATTAGCATCCTTATTTAAATAAGGAAACTGAAACACAAGATCATGTTTAATATAAATAGCAGAGTGGGATTCATTTCCATGTGTTCCAGACTCCAAAGCCTGCACTCTTCTACTGTAACACTTATAGAAACAAAAGCTATTGAGTCAGCCTTTATCAAATCTCTGTTAAACATCTAAGTGTTTATTCTATTTTTAAATCTCTGGAGAAAAAATTCAGTTTACCAAGTATATAGCTAGAATTCACAATGTCACCAGTCTTATGCACATGAGGCAATAAAATCTACCAGTGGCTGCGTTCAGGAAGTTCTCTTTTTTTTGACTTCAAGGTGTGACAAATTTGTCATCTAACCTAAATCCATAGTTTTGTATATGTGCAAACATACACACAAAATGCATGTTTATATTTGTTTTTTAATCTCAGAATATATGTTTGTGTTGTACATATGTAATTATAGGTTATTATGTCATTATATAGAGTATGTAATATGACCTTTCATATAAATTGATTTCCCAAATTTTTTATCTGCAATATAAATAGTTCAAATTAATTTCTTCTTCCTACGAAGATATAATTTGTAACATCTTAGTTATGCCCTAATGAGTATTCTACTTTTATCTTTCTTCCATGTTACACTTTGTTACAGAAATTAAATTAGTCAATCATAATTCATTTTCCACAAATTGGTAATGACAACTATACTCAGCTGACACCTATATTTATTCACAACTGGATTCTACTTTTTAAATCAATATGTTGTCTAGGTACTAAACTAAGCTTGCTGGCTGACAGTGTTTATTTTCCTGTACTCCCCATTCATGGGAATTAAGAGAAAATGGACAGTGTATCCGTTCCCCTATTGTATTCTCAGTCGTTTCATTAGTTTTTAATGAGGTCTTCTGTAGAACTGGTTCTAGAGGGCAGTCAGGCCCAGAGGCTTATGCAGTACTTTGTGATTTAGAAATGTGAAAAGAGAAGTTTTTGCTTGCAAATATTTAGTGTTAGTGTGATATTTTCCAGACTTTTTAGGGAAAATCCAAGATTGATACATTTGTGTAATGAATAAAGGAATGAGTAAAGGAATAGGACTGTTTATTAGCCTGTCATTTAAATTAAACCCTTTTACAGAAATTTATGAAAATATAAGCTGAAAATAAAATAATCCACGTGAAAGTTGAAGAAAAATTGTCCTTTTCAGTCATTTTAAAGTCCTTATACCTACGCTCACTAGGGCCTTCCCCCAGATGGGTATTTCACTTTCTCTTAGAGCACAGTTCATGATTTTGATTATCGATGTTTTTGGATCCATCAGAATTAGATGAACAACAAGTTCCTACAAATATAGCTTCTTAATAAATTACCCTGATTATGCTGATAAGTTTTCTAACACCTTTCCTTTACTTGTCATTTGCTTACTCTGAACCCAGAGTTTCCCTGGACCACTTGGAGATTTTTTTTCTTATATGTATGTTCTTGGTTGTGACTGACTTCAATCTTGTCAGTGTGATTCCATCAAATTATTCTTATGGTGCCTCTTGTTTTTCATCCTTGTAATCTCATTTATATTTTCTATAACTTTAAGAGATTTGGTGCTGGAGTTAGCGATTATACTCAAACTACCACCTGTATGAAATTCCCAAATAAAGTTTGAGAGGGAAGGGAGAGAGATGATGTATAGATATATTTTGTTAAGATTGGTTGATTCATTTTTAACCTGAGGATATAGGAAAAGGGACTAGGCGATTGAGTGTACTCACAATTCTTATGAGGGTAATACTGATATTCATATTACAGTCATAGGCAATTCAGCTTCCAGAGAGCTGAAATTGATGTTTTCTAAGAAGTCCCTTTGACCAAACATCAGAAGGGACAGGCAAGAGATATTAAGATGCTATGTCCAGAGTAAAAGATCAGTGCTTGCAAATATAAACTGTAAATCAGATGTCAAAGTATAGATGTTTTGAATTATACGTGTTGATTTTTCAATCCACCTGAATCCAGGCAACTGTATATAGTGTGCTTCAGGATGAGAAGGAATCAAGATTTATTTATTTAATGAAGATTAATGATTTTCTGAATAATGCATTCTAAGAAACTCTTGGGAAGACAACCAAAGGCAAAATAATTAATAAAGAATACTAGCAAAAATAGCAAAAACAATAGCAATAGTATTCACTAAGTGATTGCTAAGAGCCAGATGCCTTAGTCTATTCAGGCTGCTATAACAAAATACCATCAATTGGGTGACTTATAAACAATAGAAGTTTATTTCTCACAATTTTGGAGACTGGGAAATCCAGGATCATGGTGCAGGCAGATTTGATATCTTGTTGTGGCACTTCCTGGTTCATTGACAGCTGTATTTTCACTATGTCCTCACATCACAGAAGGGTTGAGGGAGCTCTCTGGGGTCTCTTTTAAAAGTGGACTAATCCCATTTTCCTGAGGGCTCTGCCCTCATGACCTAATTACTTCCCAAAGGTCCCAGCTCCTAATACCATCAAATTGAACGTTGAGTATCAACCTATGAATTTGGGAGGTGGGGCACAAACTTTCAGACCACAGCACCAGATATTTTAATGCTGAAGTTATCTGATGTAATTTTTTAGGAGACAATAATCCTATTATTTCATCTTACGAAGGAAAAAAGTGAAGGTTTAAAGAAACTATGAAGAGGGACATTCAAGATGATGGAGGAGTAAGACGTGGAGATCACCTTCCTCCCCACAAATATATCAAAAATACATCTACATATGGAAAAACTCCTACAGAACACCTACTGAATGCTGGCAGGACACCTCAGAATTCCCAAAAGACAAGAAAATCCCCACATACCTGGATAAGGCAAAAGAAAAAAGAAAAAACCGAGACAAAAGAATAGGGATGGGACCTGCACCAGTGGGAGGGAGCTGTGAAGGAGGAAAAGTTTCCACACACTAGGAAGCCCCTTCACTGGTGGAAACAGGGGGGCCGGAAGTGGGGGGGAGCTGCGGAGCCGCGGAGGAGAGCGCAGCCACAGGGGAGCGGAGGCAAAGCGAAGAGATTCCCGCACAGAGGATCGGTGCCGACCGGCGCTCACCAGCCCGAGAGGCTCGTGTGCTCACCCGCCGGGGGCGGGCGGGGCTGCGAGCTGAGGCTCAGGCTTCAGAAGTCAGATCCCAGGGAGAGGACTGGGGTTGGCTGTGTGAAAACAGCCTGAAGGAGGCTAGTGCATCACAGCTAGCCAGGAGGGAGTCCTGGAAAAAGTCTGGACCTGCCTAAGAAGCAAGAGGCCATTGTTTCGGGGTGGTCGAGGAGAGGGGATTCCTTCCCTGTCTGCCCACAGAAGGCAGAGCACTGCCTAAGTGAGCTCCAGAGATGGGCATGAGCCACGGCTATAAGCTTGGACCCCAGAGACGGGCATGAAATGTTAACACTGCTGTAGCCACCAAGAATTCTGTGTGCAAGCACAGGTCACTATCCACACCACCCCAGGAGCGTGTGCGGCACACCACTGCCAGGGTCCCATGATCCAAGGACAAGTTACCCAGGAGAACACACAGTGTGCCCCAGGCTGTTACAAGGCCCCTGCTGCAGCAGGCTCGCCCCACATTCCAATTACAAATACTGTACCCATCCCTCCCCTTTGCCTGAATGAGCCCCCTAATCAGCCGCTGCTTTAACACCATCGTGTCTGGGCAGGAACAGATGCCTGAGGGTGACCTACACGTAGAGGTGGGGCCAAAACCAAAGCTAAACACCAGGAGCTGAGCGAACAAAGAAGAGAAATGGAAACTTCTCTGTGCAGCCTCAGGAGCAGCGGATTAAATCCCCACAATCAACTTGATGTACCCTGCATCTGTGGAATACCTGAATAGACAATGAATCTTCCCAAACTTGAGGTGGTAAACTTTGGAAGCAACTGTAGACTTCGGGTTTGCTGTCTGCCACTGATTTGTATGTTTATCTTAGTTTAGTTTTTAGCTTCTGTTATCATCTGTGGATTTATTTATTTATTTATTTATTGCTCACTTTTTTAAAAAATTATTATTACTTTCTTTACTTTTTATTTTAATAATTTTATTTATTTATTGTTCCTTCTTTTCCCCCCCCTTTTCTTCTGAGCTCTGTGGCTGCCAGGGTCTTGTGCTCTGGCTGTGTGTCAGGCCTGAGCCTTGGAGGTGGGAGAGCTGAGTTCAGGACATTGGACCACCAGAGACTTCCTGGCCCAGGTAATAGCAATTGGCCAGAGCTCTCCCACAGATCTCCATCTCAGTGCTAAGACCCAGCTCCACCCAACAGCCAGCAAGCTCCACTGCTGAACGCCGCATGCCAAACAACTAGCAAGACAGGAACACAAATCCACCCATTAGCAGAGAGGCTGCCTAAAATCATGTTAAGTTCAAGATACCCCAAAGCACACCACCAGATGCGGCCCTGCCCACCAGAAAGACAAGATCCAGCCCCTCCCACCAGAACACAGACACCAGTCCCCTCCAACAGGGTGCTTAACACAACCCCACTGAACCAACCTCACCCACTGGGGGCAGACACCAAAAGCAATAGGAAATATGATCCTGCACCCAGAGAAAAGGTGACCCAAACACAGTAAGTTAAGCAAAATGAGAAGACAGAAAAATATACAGCAGATGAAGGAGCAAGGTAAAAATCCACCAGATGAAACAAATGAAGAGGAAACAGGCAGTCTTCCTGAAAAAGAATTCACAGTAACGATAGTAAAGGTAATCCACAATCTTGGAAATAAAATGGAGAAAATACAAAAAAATGTTTAACAAGGACATAGAAGAATGAAAGAGCAAACAAACAATGATGAACAACACATTAAATGAAATTAAAAATTGTCTAGAAGGAATCAATAGCAGAATAACTTAGGCAGAAGAATGGATAAGTGACCTGGAAGACAAAATAGTGGAAATAACTACCGCAGAGAAGAATAAAGAAAAAAGAATGAAAAGAATTGATTACAGTCTCAGAGACCTCTGGACAGCATTAAATGCACCAACATTCAAATTATAGGGGTCCCAGAAGAAGAAGAGAAAAAGAAAGGGACTGAGAAAATATTTGAAGAATTTATAGTTGAAAACTTACCTACCATGGCAAAGGAAATAGTCAAATACAGGAAGCACAGAGGGTCCCATACAGGATAAATGCAAGGAGAAACACACCAAGACACATATTAATCAAACTATCAAAAATCAAATACAAAGAAAAAATATTAAAAGTGGCAAGGGAAAAGCAATAAATAACATACAAGGGAATCCCCATAAGGTTAACAACTTTCAGCAGAAACTCTGCAAGCCAGAAGGGAGTGGCAGGACATATTTAAAGTGATGAAAGGGAAAAATCTACAACCAAGATTACCCTACCCTGCAAGGATCTCTTTCAGATTCAACAGAGAAATTAAAACCTTTACAGACAAGCAAAAGCTAAGAGAATTCAGCACCACCAAACCGCTTTACAACAAATGCTAAAGGAACTTCTCTAAGCAGAAAACACAAGAGAAGAAAACGACCTACAAAAACAAACCCAAAACAATTAAAAAATGGTAATAGGAACATACATATCGATAATTACCTTAAATGTGAATGGATTAAATGCTCCAACCAAAAGACACAGGCTGGGGCTTCCCTGGTGGCGCAGTGGTTGGGAGTCCGCCTGCCGATGCAGGGGACATGGGTTCGTGCCCTGGTCCGGGAAGATCCCACATGCTGTGGAGCGGCTATGCCCATGAGCCATGGCCGCTTAGGCTGCACGTCCGGAGCCTGTGCTCCACAACAGTGAGAGGCCCGTGCATACGGCCAAAAAAAAAAAAAAAAAGAAACTCCCTCAGATGAGGTTTTGAGAATAATTCCTGACCTACCTGTAGACAGAAAAGGTCTCTTAGACTAACTGTGTATGTCTACTTTAGAAATTATCAGTGTTTAAAAATTTAGATAGTGACTCATTTGTCGTTTTTGTATATTGCAAGAAAATGGGTATATAGATATATATATGCATTGTTTTTTGCTACTAAAGCCCATATTACAAAAACAATATTGATCCTAATTAATAGTTAAATGGAATTTTCTAATGCATAGAAATATATTTTCAGATTGTCTAGACATGATTTTCTGAATATTATGTCAAAAATTGTTCTTACACACCTTTAGCAGTGGCTTATAGGTAGCTGTAGATATGTGATTATGACTTATAAAGAAGCTAGCTGTCAGCAGATTTCAACTAGAAAACATTCTACTAACTACTTTGGCCTTTGGTTTTTCTATCTGTTTTTATGTCTGAACTTAGCTTTGACTGCTTTCCCAACATACTTATTTCAGCCCTTTTACTATTATGTTAGGTATTATTTCTGTGAGTTCTATAAAATTAACTAACTTCTTAGTGTAGATTTTTTGCTTTTGTGCATGCTACTCGTCTACTTGTTAAAAACACCTATTTCAAAATTTTCTCAAGGATTCCTTTATGGGTTTTTTGGTGGCATTTTAAGTGAAAATAAAATTCATTTATTGATAATAGAAAAATGGGTTCATGAAGAAAAATATGTTTTATTTCAGTGAGCAAAGAATGGTAACAGCAGGAAGCTATAGTATAGGAGTGGAGAATAAGAAAATAACAAACTATCCTAATAATATATTCAAGTTACATTCTTTCACTTTTTCTTTGTCCTTTTATCATCATCAAAATTCTTTCTCAATTTAAAATTCAGATAACACTAATGTTTGAATTTTGTGTGGTTATAAGATCTACATATCTAATCAATGTCTGGTTAATTTTTACATATAACATTTTTTTACATGATTATATTTTACTTATACATTATTACTGAAAGTCAAGCTATGTTGATAAATAATTATATCAAGGTGCTGGCAGGGTTGATTTCTGGTGAGACCTTTCTTCCTGACTTGTGGACAGCCACCTTCTTACCTTGTCCTCCCATGGCCTTTCTTCTGTACAGGAACACTCTTGGTGTCTCTTCTTCTTATGAGGATACAGGTCCTATTGTATCAGGGCCTGCTGTAGACTGAATGTTTGTTTTTTCCCCAGATTCATATGTTGAAACCTAATCCCCAGCGTGATGGTATTTGGAAGTGGTGATTAGGTCATGAGTGTTCCGCATGAATGACATTAACATCCTTATAAAATAGACACAGAGAACTCCTTTGCCCCTTGGGCCATCTTAGGACACAATGAGAAGACAACCATCTGTGAACTATGAACTAGGAAGCAGGTCTGCACCAAACATTGAATTCACCAGCACCTTGATCTAGAACTTTCCCAGCCTCCAAAACTGTGAGAAATAAATCTCTGTTGTTTACAAGTTACCCAGTCAATGTTACTTTTGTTATAGCAGCCCAAACAGAATAAGGCAGGGCCACACACTTATGACCCCCATTTAACCTTAATATCTCCTTAAAGGCCCTATCTCCAAATAGTCACGTGGAGGGTTAAGCTTCAACCTGTGGGTTTTTGGGGGGACACAGTTCAGTCTAAAAGAGTGATATGTTCCTGAAATGTTGCTATTGGATTATGTCCCCATTGTATTATACAATTATTGTCACACTTTTCTTTCATCTGCATGTTTTGTAATACTTCATATTGTATGAAAGTGATTGAAAGATACATAAAATATCATTTTTAATACCTACATGAGCTTTTAAAGGGGAACCCCTGATCAGTTATATCATTGTTGTTTTTCTATAGCATTTATAAAGAAATAATACTCTTAAATCATTGTCAGTGGATGACAGTGTGGGCAATTGCTGAGGAGCAATAGCTGATGATTAAGTAATGACCTCCATGTAATCCTAGGACATAGATGAATACACAATTCAATGAAACCAATTAATTGACATATCATATGAAATATCCTTGGATTAAGACATTCAGAGCGAAGGCAATACATTCAGGTGCCAAGAAGACTATACAAATGTGTAAAATTGCAGTGCATAAAGCCGTAGAATGGGATGGCATCTGTGTACAACTGAAATACGTATTTCCCGTCTAAAAGCATTAAGATATGTTAGGTGTTTGAAAGCACTGTGTCAGGGAAGCCAGACTATTTTGGGGATAAAATTTAGGCTGCAAAGTCTTAATTTCCATTCTCTCATATAGTCCATAACGAATGGGGTAGTGGTTTTCTCTTCAGACATCTTTTAAAAATCTTTTATGGTTTGGGGCTTGAATAAAATGCAAAACAGTTTGCAGTTTGCAATAGGGGCTAAATTTCCTATATAGTACATGAAATAAAGGTTTGCTTTGTTGTTATTTCAAGATGGATTGCGAAACTTAAATATCAAGGCATATTAGTTTCCGACGCTGCCATAATAAAGTACCACAAACTGGAAGTATTAAAAATCATAAATTTATTGTCTCAGAGTTCTAGAGGTTAGTAGTCCGAGATCAAAGTGTTGGCAGGATTGATTATTTCTGAGCACTGTGAGGGAGAATCTGTTCCAGACCTTCCTCCTACCTCTGGTGGTTTGCTGGCATCTTTGGTGTTCTTTGACTTCTGCCACATCACCATTATATCTTCACAAAGCAGTCTCAGTAAGTGCCTGTGTTAAGGTTTCCCTTTTATAAGGACACCAGTCATATTGGATTGGTGACCCACCCTACTCCCGTGTGACTTCATCTTAACTAATTATGTATGCAATGACCCTGTATCCAAAGAAGTTCACATTTATTAGGTCCAAGGGCTTAGGACTGCAGCATATGAATTTTGATGGAACACAGTTCAACCCATAACACAAGGGTAATATCAACCAATATTCTTGACTGAAAGAATGACGCTCCCGCTTGCCACAGTGAGCTCTGGGCTTCAGGCAAGCTCTTGCATTTTATTTCATTCATTATATAGATTAATGAAGAAATAAAAAAGTTTAAGTTCCCTTCTTGGTGTAGAAGAAAGTTCTTGAATTTTTACAACAAATAAAATGCAGAGACTAATTAAAATGCTATTGAAAATCCCTCCTTACCCCACAGGATTTGTGGATGGGTGTCAAGGTACAGATGTTTGTATTGGAAAGCAGTATGTCAGGGGTGAAGGTGGACATTCAACCATAACACAGAAAAATCTTAAAAATGTTAAAGTGATAAAAAGTGGTATGCAGAATTCATAATTACAATATTTTTGAAACATGCATATAAAAATGAATAAACTAGAATTGCTGCATTTGGGGAAATGATCCCCAAAATGGGAGTAAAGTATTAAAGGCTTTTCACTCCAGAGAGGATTAGGGGTGAGCTGGAAACAGAAACTCTTCACATATAGGGACACAAGGCATAGAAGCATGAATTTCTGGATCTCAGGGACTTGCAGAGTTTTGAAAGAGATCTCCTGGAACTCTTGAGAGAACTGACGCTAGAACTGGCAAAAAAAAAAGATTGATTCCAGGGTGCACTAAGTGAATTGGTGGGGCCAGGAGCATTCCATAGGTTTGAAACTCACTGATTAGGAAGAGGGCTGGCCTAAGGGGAAACATTTTGCTGGCTAATCCTGGTGTAGACAGTCCCTCATTCAGTACACTTCTGACTCAAACAAACAAACAAAATAGACTACCATAACCTTCACCTTCATGGGAAAGTCTGAGGCCTCTCAGTTCCAGGGGAGTTTCCCCCAGACCCAAGCCCCTATATTTAGCTCTCAAGATTAGCCTAATTAGAACATAAGTTTTTTCAGATTTGGCCTGTTGTGGGTAGTAGATAGTAATCTTCCACACTGACCAGCTACCAGTGAAAGGCCCAAGCAAAGATTGTCTTTTGAAGGCTCTCAAGCAAGGATGAGCTGATTCAGGAATCTGTGGCCAAATAAAAGGAGCCACCTGGGTCAACCTTGGATCCCTGAGTGAGTTCATGGGATAGGTAGTGGCTCATGTGTACCTGGATTCAACAATGTTTTTCAGGAGCTCAGGCCCAGCTGCCCTATTTATGGCTTGGGTAGATCTTAGGTTCTCAATGTTGGCCTGTCTCAGAACACATGGTCAGTAGTTAAAGGACCAGCTTCAGAGATTTTGGTTTAGAATGTCCAGAATCAAGCCATAAGGGGAAAATTTATTTTGATATTGCTACGTGTGATAGATTTAGTTTCTGATTTAATTATTGGACAGTTTGATTAGATTAGTGAGCATTATCTTCAGTGCTCCACACTTTAATTATGTTTACTACTGCACAGTAAATTCATGGAGAATATATTTATAAAAAATCAACAGAAATTAAAAATTCACCTTTGACCTTACTCAAACCTAGATCCCTCTCCTGAGTTAACTACTGGTTTATTATGTAGCTTTTAAAGACCTTTTCTAATGCATTCACATGCTTCTGAATGTTTGAAATATTAAATATTATTTTGTTTTACTGAGGTGGGTCTTTTCATATGTATGGATACTATATGTATTTCTGGAAATTGTTGAACACAGTTTTACTGTGTCTCAGATTGTATTTTAATCAATGCAAAAAAGTTGAAATATTATAAGGAACAATGCTTGGAATACCGTATATTTTTCTTTGATTTTTTAATTGAATTTTTTATATGTAAAAGTGATTCCCAAAGTCACTTAAAAATGTTAGTGCCAGTTGTACCAGCTTTCTAGTGGTCAGCTGGGTAAATGCAAGCATTGATGTCCAGGCTCTGTAATTCTCAAAATCCTGGTTGCTTTGGGAA
This sequence comes from Lipotes vexillifer, assembly GCF_000442215.2. Taxonomy (NCBI): domain Eukaryota; kingdom Metazoa; phylum Chordata; class Mammalia; order Artiodactyla; family Lipotidae; genus Lipotes; species Lipotes vexillifer. The sequence goes on along the minus strand of NW_006773039.1, from coordinate 40,118 downwards.
TGTTTGGACTTTATTAAGTTGATGACAAGATAAACTGTTATTCACTGCATATTATTACACAGACATATTACTGACTTTATTACTCTATTATTAATAGTAGAATTGGCATTTTTACAATAAATATTATAGGGATTCATGTTAAGTAATAAGAATTTTCTTCTGGAAGCAAGATTTTTGAAGCAAATTATGATGTTATAGAAATTATGTAAATCATTTTATACTGTCTTAGAATATTGAGGTGCTGAAAGGTGACTGTAAATAGTGTCGTAAATAAAACTGTTCACTTTGTTTCTCTAATTTTGGCTCATTTTTCTATATTATTGTATAGTGATTTAATTTTTCCTGTGTGGATGACATCTTCTTAACAGCCTGTAAACTTCTTGAGAGAGGAATCTTTTTGTCTCAAATATACCCGAGTGAATTCCAAGCACTGTGCTTGGCCTACAGTGGCTATAGAATATGTAAAGTGATTTTTCTATGAAGTACCTTTTATTTGTGAGGTACTTAACACTGAATCCTCAGTGGATCTGTTTGAATGCTGTTTTTTGTGCCATTTAGCAATCTCTCACACCAAATAATGTTAACATCTCATTCACAAAGTAACCTTTTTACACTGAGCACTTTCTGATGTGCAAAAGACGTTCAAACACCATCATCATTTAATATTCCATATTTTCAGTGTAACTTACACTCTGTTTATTTTTGCGGTGCACGCAGCCGCTCCGCGGCATGCGGGATCCTCCCGGACCAGGGCACAAACCTGTGTCGCCTGCATCGGCAGGCGGACTCTCAACCACTGCGCCACCAGGGAAGCCCTTACTGGCAGTAGTTCTTCTTAACCTCACCCGTATTGGTGCCAACCCTCTTTTTCCCACTACACTGCAGCATATGTAATCCTTTCTTTGACAGACATTCTGCCTCTGTTCAGAGTATATAAAGTAGACCATCCCATGTGAGGCTAAAGCTAGTGGCCATCCTCAGAATGGAGTCTATTTTTACTTTTCAGTTTATAGCCAACTTCTCTTGTTATCTATGTTGAACTGAAGTCATCCAATTTCTAAAGTGGAAATTATGGTAAGAACAAATGTCCATTTAGACTGAGACAGTGGAATGAGTCTTTCCCTGATAAGTTTGATAATGAGGTAATATTATACTATTGGTAAAAGCAGTAAGGTAACTCACTCCAGAAAAATGTTAAGGATATTTTTCTTCCTAGGTGTGGTTTTGTATCACTGGGCATATACCTAGCATTAGATAATGTTTGAACAAGAAAGAAGCTTATTGTAAATCAAGTTTAAAGGAACCTGAGACTTACTGGTGTTCAACAGGTTTGCAAAAGTTAGCATACATATAATGTTTTAGCTTTATCCTGTTTCCCATAAATGTGAAGGGTTTTATCCATGCCCACACTGTGATATGTGTCACCCTTTCTAAGATTAATAATCTTTGCCAAGATTGGAGTTGATTTATGCTCTGGCTCTGTTGGCATCAGAGTCGTTTCTACCCCAGCCCTCACCAGCTACATTGATTGGGCACCAGAGCTTCTCCCAGCCTGCTGGTTAAGCAGATGCTAATGGGCAAATGAGCAACAGCAGGGGGGCATGCTGGGGTGATCTTCATTCATTAGCAACTGTTCAAGCAGCAGGCTGAGGGAATCTGCAGATGCTGAGAAAGACACTAGGATGAACACTGACCTCAAAGATACTTGTGAACAAAACTTGAATTTTCTACCAGAAGGTCAGGTTTGCCATGTTTACCAAAACTCATATCCTATGATATGTGGTATTTAATGGTTTGCATTCTTTTTTATATTTTTATATTTTTTATGAATTTATTTTTATTTATTTATTTTTGGCTGCATTGGGTCTTCGTTGCTGCACACAGGCTTTCTCTAGTTGCAGGGAGCAGGGGCTGCTCTTTGTTGCAGTGCACGTGCATCTCTCACTACGGTGGTTTCTCTTGTCGTGGGGCATGGGCTCTAGGCGCCCGAGCTTCAGTAGTTCTGGCACATGGGCTCAGTAGTTGTGGCTTGCTGGCTCTAGATCACAGGCTCAGTAGTTGAGGCTCACGGCCTTTGGTTGCTCCGCGGCATGTGGGATCTTCCCAGACCAGGGCTCGAACCCCTGTCCCCTGCATTGGCAGACAGATTCTTAACCACTGTGCCACCAGGGCCTACTTTCTTGTATTGATGCCAATGCATGTATCAAAGTCAATCAAGGTCAGATTTTTGGTTCTAAGTCAGTGTCTTGTGAAATTGCCTAATCATGATAATCACATCAGGTCTTAAAAACCGCAGATTTAATTCAGTGGATCAGGAGTAAGAATTGGAGAATCTGTATTTTTAACAAGTTGTTGTGGGATATTTTATGATGGGGTAAGAATGGAACACATTTTTCTAAGCAGTATACTTCAAAACATTGTCCAATATTTCCTATGTCACAGTTACCTAGATGATTGCTAAAAAAGCAACAAACTCTTTTCTCTTCAGTCTTGCTAAATGAGAATCTTTAGGGAAGAACCCAGGAATCTATATTTTAAGCAAAGGCTTTTAGACTTAAGTTTGAGAAATTTGGGTGAATGAAAAGTAAAAATCTGGTCAAAAAACAGATTCCAAATTTTATGTGAAAGCACTAAGAATTTCTTACTTGAAATGAGTTCTTTCTTCCTAAAGGATCAAAGGCAGATTTATATCACCTGTAGATTATCAGATTGCCTTCTGAACATTTGAATGCTTATGGAATTGTGTTGATCCTTCTCCCACTATCTGATGTCTGCTTTTTTCTGAAATACTTACAGTGCTGTCTTTTAATTTTCTCAGGAAACATTCTCTGTCCTCACCTCTGCAGTCAAAGTATGCATGCTTTAGGAGATGGTTTTTATTGGATTATTTAGATTCTTATATACAATTACCCTTGATGTTTGAGATTACGGGTAGCTAATTAAAATTGTTATCAGATGTATCTCATTTTGTGCTAGATTTACTGCAATAGTTTCCTAGGGCTGTAGTAACAAGTTACCACAAATTTTGTGGCTTCAACAACAGAAATGTACTCTCCATAATCTGGAGGCCTAAAACCTGCAATCAAGTTGTCATAGTGTTGCTTCCTTCTGGAGGATTTTAGGGAGAATCTATTCAATGCCTCACTTCTGTCTTCTGGGAGTGCTGGCAGTCTTCCTTGATTTGTAGATGTATCACTCCAATCTCTGTCTCTGTCTTCACATGGTTTTCCTCTATCTCTGTGTCTCAGTCTTTCTCTCTTATAAGGATATTTGTCATTGGTTTTAGGGCTCAACCTAAATCTAGGGTGACCTTATCTCTTCATCCAAATAAGTTCACATTCACAGGTACCTGGGGTTAGGACTTGGACGTATCTTTTGCAAGGACACTATTTGATCCACTAAAATCACTAAATTCTAAAGATATACATCTAAGAAATGACATGAATACATTAACATAGATGTGTAACTGTGTTAATTATATGTTATGCATGTTTTTCAAGTCTTTTAAGGCAAGGCTAAAACAAATATTATGTCTGTGCTTTTTTTAGAGTTTAAATGTTTCTCTAACTCTAAAGACATTAACCATCTTCACACCTATATATGATATATGCATGAATTACAAATTAAGCTATAATTTTAGAATTGAAATAAATTTAGCATGTGCATTTCCTGTTAGATGCATCTAATTATCATCTGAGTCACCCACTATACTGAATTTTGGTGTTGTCCAGTTATATTCATGTCTTGTCAGTTTTTTAGAAGTGAATGTTATTCAAATTTATTTTATGTGAACTTACAGGGAAATGTTTTGGGCAATATATCCAGTGTTTTTTCATATTCATGCCAGCCTTTGCTATTCAGAGTACTCCTAACCGCCCCCCCGCAAAAAAAAAATTCCGATTCTTATTTCAGGAATGACAATGACTGTGTAAGTTGAGATGAATATACAACCAAGGATTTTATTTTTTGTTTTTAAGTTTTTTTAGCTAACCTAATTCTACAATGAGCAGAAAATTTCCAGGCAGCCATTAATATGTACTTGTATTTGTATTTTCTTCCTCTCTCTCACTCTCTCTCTCTCTCTCAACCCTTGTGTGGCATCTGTTTTTAAATTCTCAGTTGGTTCAATTGCTAAAGGGAGAAATAGGTCTGCAGCACACTCCTTGCCAAGCACTGGGAGCATAGCTTTCCAATTTTAAATTCACAAAGTGTAGTCCTTCTGGCCCCAGGAGGCTTTGGCTGCTTTACCTTGCTACTGTAATGAGAATATACTGACACATTTTCATTATTAGATCAAAGGAGAAGGACATTACATGAAGACACTTGCAAATGAAATATAAAAATTGGCTGGAGTATACACTTTCATTCTAAGCAAATACCATTCTCTTTTTCCAGAATCAATAGAGGAAACCAAAGAAAGGAGACACGTGGTCTGAAATTAATACAGCTGGTGAAATCAGACTTAAAGCAGGTCCATTTATTCACAGTTGGCTTGAATAACTGAAACATGGATTTTATAATTAGAATGTCTTAGAAAATGCAACTTAATTTATAGGAGGGACACACAAAAAGTTACATGTGGGCCTTATTAGTTTTAGTATTCAATTGTACTATATTCTTGATTTGGTAATTCAAGGTGAAATGGTAAAACAGATTATTACAAAAGATCATTTTGTCCCAACATATAGCAGCATCTTTTTCAATTACATATACATTTAATCTAAGTAATTATTTTTTAAAAATATTTCTTTCTCTTTAGTGAGCCTAATTCAAAGTCAATTAAATTCTGGTTCATTACTACTGTCATTGGTTTATGACTAGTGTTACCAGCTATAACAAATCAACAAGATGTTTTATTACACAAAGGTGAGACTTGTGTTTGTCATACTGTTCAGAGTTGATGAGAACATATCAGTCTTCTCAAATTTATATGCCAATACTTGATACCTTTAGGGACATGTTCTCTGAAAACCTGCTCACCTTGTAGCAAACTGAGAAGTCTATAATTTGCTCAAGGTACCTTTTTTAACCAAATTGCAAAATCTAAATGATCTTAGAGGTGAATGTTTAGATGTATTTAAAAACAATGTGTGGCACAAAAATAAACTCAAAATGGATTAAAGACCTAAATGTAAAACTCTTAAAGGAAAACATAGGAATAACACTCTTTGACATAAATCACAGCAAGATCTTTTTTGAGCCACCTCCTAGAGTAATGGAAATAAAAACAAAAATAAACAAGTGGGACCTAATGAAACTTAAAAGCTTTGCACAGCAAAGGAAACTATAAACAAGATGAAAAGACAGCCCTCAGAATGGGAGAAAGTATTTGCAAATGAACCAATGGACAAAGGATTAGTCTCCAAAATATATAAACAGCTCATGCAGCTCAATATTAAAAAAACAAACAACCCAATCAAAAAGTGGGCAGAAGACCTAAATCGACATTTCCCCGAGGAAGACATACAGATGGCCAAGAAGCACATGAAAAGCTGCTCAACATCACTAATCATTAGAGAAATGCAAATCAAAACTACAGTGAGGTATCACCTCACACCAGTTAGAATGGGCATCATCAGAAAATCTAGAAACAATAAATGCTGGAGAGGGTGTGGAGAAAAGGGAACCCTCTTACACTATTGGTGGGAATGTAAACTGATACAGCCACTATGTAGAACAGTATGGAGGTTCCTTAAAAAGCTAAAAATAGAACTACCATACGACCCAGCAATCCCACTACTGGGCGTATACCCAGAGAAAATCATAATTCAAAAAGACACTTGCACCCCAATGTTCATTGAAGCACTATTTACAATAGCCAGGTCATGGAAGCAACCTAAATGCCCATTGACAGATGAATGGATAAAGAAGATGTGGTACATATATACAATGGAATATTACTCAGCCATAAAAAGGAAGAAAATTGGGTCATTTGTAGAGACATGGGTGGACCTAGAGACTGTCATACAGAGTGAAGTAAGTCAGAAAGAGAAAAACAAATATTGTATATGGACACCAAGAGGGGAAAGCTGGGGGCGGGCGTAAATTTGAAGATTGGGATTGACATATATATACTAATATGTATAAAACAGATAACTAATAACAACCTGCTGTATAAAAAATAAATAAAATTAAATTAACAAAAAAACCAATGTGTGCTATATGTGTTGGGAATTTACTTATTCATTTACTTTCTTGGCAATACATTTTAAAAAACATGTATCTAAATATGTATTATATACACTTAATATACGAGCATAATCCGAGCATTTATGGGTGTAAATAAGTTGGTGAGACTAGATATGTTTATGGTTGTGATTGTCCTGTTGCTTAGCTCAGATGGGTACTATACATTTCCTCCTAGGATCCTTTTCTCTTAAACCTGACCTAGAGTCACCAGTCTTCTCAGTTGAAAGTCAGTGAACAGATAATTCTGTTCAGTAGTTATAGGTACTCTTCCATATCTGTGGCCTTGCCAAGGTATCACTGTAGTCACCAGATTTGTGCAAAATTGTAAACAATATCAAAGGCTGGCAACCACAGCTTGTTTCTGTGTAATAGCAGGCTTTATTTTAGAGTTATAGGAGTCCTCATGTAAAGCTCACAATTTCCTTTCATTTCAGAGAGAGATATTAAGGTAAGCCACAGTGTCATAAAGTCTATTTTCCTAACAAAGAAATTCTTTTTCAATTGAAAGTGGAGAAAGAGGGCAGAAGTAACACCCACAGGTTGGCCTGTGTGTTTCCAGGCATCTTAGTAAAGTCTGAATTGCATTTACTTTGGGCTTTTGAGACTGAATCAAGACCCTATGATTTTTCATGTTTCCTGTTCAGCATTGAAAGGTTAATAGTGTAACTGATATGTGGATAATATACAATAAATGGAAAATAGATATGCAAGCTCCCTAAATCTACATTTTCTAAAGAAAATATTGAGAAGATTTTTAAAAAATAAAAAGTTCGTAGTCTTTGCATATATTGTTGGAGGAAAAATAATCTAAATTAATGAACAACAAGGACTCTGAAAGAGCCAATAAAATTTCAGTTCAGGTGTCTCCTCTGGAATTCTGCTTCTCATCAAAAATTATTTTAGATTAATATTTCCCCAAAATAATATGGCAAAAACAGTTGTATGTGGAATACTCTACTAAAGAACATTTACCCTATGGCTAATTACTAAAAGCAGGGAATGATAATAGCTACTCAGTTACACTGGGGTAACTTATTCATAATATAATCTTCATTAAAGTAATATTAAGGGGGTTATTTTCAATGTGAATGAAGAGGTTTCACTATATGATTCATTTTATTCTTAATTATAATCACATGGCTCTATAGGCAACATAAAGAAAATGTGCACCCAGGATTTCACTATATTCTTGAAACAGAAGTATTATGAACTGGGTCATTACTCTATTGTTTTTTCTCATTTGGAGTAGACATTATGACTGTTTAATAATTATGCCTCTGACACTTTTCACAATGCATAAGAATTAAATTTTCCTGTGCTTCATTTGGGACCCTCTAAAATTTACATTAGTTCTCTAAAGACACTTTATCAATATGCACTTAATTTTATGTGTCAGACCCTTGAACTGGAACCAGACTGGAAACCAACCTTGCATGCGTGGCTGATCTGGTATGACTGTGAGATCACTTAACCTGAATATAAACCCTGAGTTATTTGGTTTTATTGAGCTGACTGAGAATTTAGATGACATGTAGTCACTATTGGAGAAACCAGGAAAATTTTAGATTTTGGTGCTTTCCTCTGAATGAATCAATTTTATGGAATTTTACCTCTCCAAGATGTGTAATTACAGGATAATTCAGTTAGATTTGAACTTTTAAACAGTTTCCACAAGAGGAACAGTGTGACTCATTTCCCATGCTGGCTCTTTAGGATCACCCTGGTCATCACTTCACGTTCCAAAACAAATTTGAAAAAGAACAAAGTTGAAAGACTACTACCTAGTTTTAAGACTTTGTATAAAGCTATAGTAATCAAGACAATTTGATATTGGTGCAAAGATAGACTAGTAGATAAAACAGTAAATTGGACTTTATCCAAATTAAAAATGTCTGCTCTTCAAAAAACAGGGGTAAGAAAACTAAAAGTCAAGCCACAGATTAGGAGAAAATATTTGAAAATCATATATCTTATAAAGGACTTATATCCAAAATTATAGACACTCCCCAAACTCAATAATAAGAAACCACCCAATAAATAAGTGAGCAAAGATATGAACAGATGCTTTACCAAAGAATATACATGGTTTGAAATAGGAACATGAAGATTTTCAACATCACTAGTTATGAGGAACTGCAAATTGATACCACAGTAAGTTGCACCTATTGTATTGGCTAAAATTAAAAAAACAAATCATGTCGAGTGTTGACCAAGATGTGGAGTGAATTCTAGTGGAAATGGTCATATTGTGCCACCAGTAATGGTCATATTGTGCCACAAGTAAAAAAAAATCACTGGGAAAAACTCTTAAGTTAAGGATTGTACAAATTGTAATTTTAAAAATTTCCCCAGAAATGTCAGAAACTACAAAGTGAATGACACCAGCCATGTACATGACAGGCACCACTTACCAGGCAAGTTTGAAAAATTATCACTTTCATTTAAAATCTTACCCTGAAGGAAAAAAGAGGCATCAGAAATAGCACCCAAATAAGAAACACCTATATGCCCAGATGAAAAGACACAGTATAAAACAGGTAACAGATCCTGTCATGAACAGTAGGAATTAGGTTATGTCTAGAGACAGTAATAGTCCTTCCCT
>NW_006773039.1:0-31039 GCF_000442215.2 Lipotes vexillifer | reverse complement strand
CCTACACCCTAAGAGTTGGAAAAGTTTAAGCACTCTGAAACTGTGTGACCAAAAGCATTGAAATGAAAAATGGCTGAGTCAGTGATTTTGGCAGAGTTAATGACAGAACTAGATGAACTGAAAATTCAATCTGACCCATTACGTAAAGGTGGATCATTAAAATATCAGGGAGAAAAGTGACCAAACTTCTTGACCCTAAAACTGTGACTTAACTAAATAGATCGTGTAAAGATAATGTCACCATTTATAATATATGCACTAGCATCTTTAGGACTAATCAATTGCCTTAGTTATTCAGGAAATTCAAATTAGTAGATTAAAAAGTAGTTTCATTACATAATGCTTTAAAATATATAGCAAAAATGTCTAGGTAATTATTCAGAGGATATGAGGAAAAATACTCATCTGGGAATAAAGATAAGTTCCTGTATCACTTCATGTAAAAGATAAGTTTCTGTATAGTTTTATGTAATGGAAGTTTCTCTTCAAAGGAGAGCAAATTAGATTTGGGGAATAATATTCTCCCAAAACAATCTAGGTGATCACCATTTGCTGGAATTCTATAATAAATCATGCTTTACAATATGAAGAACTTTCTTGTAAAGGACATAATCAGCTCTGAATTATCTTCTATGTTAATCTAGATATCTATACAATTTGTTTTAATTCATACAACATTTTACAAATTATAAACTCCTTTCACTATGTTATCTCATTTAATCGATTTTGCTTTGTAAAAGGTAAAATGTCCAAAGTATGCAAAGAACTTTTAAAGCTCAATAATAAGAAAATGAACAACTGGATTAATAAATGGACCAAAGACCTTATCTACTTCTTCTATAGTGGTCTGTCCAGTGTTACAGAGGGTTTGCCTTATGCATTCCTCCCTTGATGTTAGTCAATACCAGCATGCTTAGAACATTCTCTGGCTAAGGATTCACAGTATGGCTAGTTTTTGTTTTGTTTCTTTCTATAATCAAACCTCACTGAATAAAAGAGTATCGATCCTGTGACTTTATCTCATTAATACACATTCTAAACAAGTAAATTAAGTGATTTCAGTAAAGTACTTTAGAACATAGACTGGAGTGGGAAACAGGGCCTTTACACTAATGGTTAGTAAACCCATCCCTATTCCTAGGTCTATAACCAAATGTGTGAATAATCTTACAAAATAGAGAGATGAAGGTTCTCCTACATATTGATCACAAAAGAACTGATTCAGTGACTTCCACATACACTCACTCATATCAATATTAATACTGTGAAAGAATTGCAAGTCAGTCTACAAAGGAGACCCCTCCATCTGAAAGATGATACATTTTAACCAACTATCCTTTCTGAATCTTTAGGAAAAAAATTTGATGAAAAATATTGAACTCTTCTGACATAGTCTGTATTCCTTTCGTAATCGACTATATTGTGAGAAAAGGAATATACGTGTGTGTATGTATATATGAGAATGTGTCAGGAAGTGCTGAATAAGGATACAACTAGATAACCAAACAACTATAAATATTTACATAAATTACATATTCACTAAATGATTCTACTTTGGAGTTATTAATTTCATATCCAGGTTTTGCATTTATTATCTCTGAAAATATCATTTTAATTTACTTGTCTGTTCACTTTCTTCCTCCACTAGACTGTATGGTCTGGGAAAGCAAAACTTATTTATTATTAATTGGGGTATTCCAAGTGCTTAGGGTGTGTCTAGCACATATTGAATGACCAAATATTCCATATACTTGCCCAAATACAACACGAAGAATAGATACAGATCCTTTGGCCCCTTTATGTGAATATATTATTTAGGCTTTAGTTGTTTCCTTCTGTATTTTTTCTGTTTTGGAGGATTACATACATCAAGGAAAATGAAATTACCGTACACCTTAGAGAGAAGTGATTGAATAAGTTCTAAATTGGTAAACATTCCCCAAGACTGTGATTTAATGCAGTTACTGCCCTCCAGGTAGCTTGTAATAGTTTCCGTTCTCTGTAATTATTAAAGATCATCACTTTGCTGTTTACATATTCCTTTCTAACCATTTAAACTTAGAGTTTCTGCTTCCTATTCAAGGCATGCATGTATGTGTGTGTATGTGTACAAACTTTTATGTGTGGCATATAGACCCAATTTAGGAAATATTTTTGTATTTAACAGAATTACATATATATATGGAATTAATTTAAGCTGAGTCCTTGTTCTTGGTTAGTCTTTCTGTTATGATAATGACAATATTTATGTTATATATTCATTTTTTAAATAACCTAAAGTGTTTTACTAAATAGGAGGATTGAACTGTGTTCCTTGAAAAAATATAGGAAATTAGGCATTTATACAAAGTATAAGCTATTTTTGTTAAATCTTATTGAATGAATAAATTTAAATTATTTCAATGTGTATGCCCTGTACATAAAGATTATTATGTTGCTGATTTGTTTAAATAAGAAAATAATCTTATATAATGGAAAGACTATGAAAAGTTGCCATGTGTATTTTATTTTAGCTGTCTAAATGCTTTAAGATACATCATGGGTGTAATAATCTCTAGTATGTTATTTTTTGAAGTGAAGCTAATTTTAGTCAACAGTAAAAAAGCAAAGACACTACTGAAAATATTTTCTTCATTTAGCAATTTGAGTTATGACGAGATGTTGCTAATCTGATTAAGAAGCTCTACTTGTAAATTTCTAAATTGAGATATCTATGAAATTAACTATACACTGAAAAAGGTGAACTATTTTGGAAATCTACACTGATCATAGTCATTTTTTTTACCATATACATTCAAAATTGATATTGCTCTTCAGAAGATATTTCCTCCATGGGTAGAAAAAAACTGCTTCTACTTTTTAAAATTACAAAAATAAGCTCATTTAACATTCTTTTTTTTTTTTTTTTCCTTGCGTTATGCGGGCCTCTCACTGTTGTGGCCTCTCCCATTTGCGGAGCACAGGCTCCGGACGCGCAGGCTCAGTGGCCATGGCTCACGGGCCCAGCCGCTCCGCGGCATGTGGGATCTTCCCGAAACGGGGCACGAACCCGCGTCTCCTGCATCGGCAGGCGGACTCTCAAGCACTGCGCCACCAGGGAAGCCCTCATTTAACATTCTTAATCAAAAGTGAAAGAGAAAGACCATGAAGTGGTGTTTTCTGTTCCATACATCAATGTTTTTAAGGGTATCAAACCAATAATAACACCAAAAAGTGGGGAAAAAAATCAACAAAGAAAATGAACAAAGAATATGAATAGGAATAATAATGATTAATGAATTTTTAAGTATTCAAACAAACAAGGTAAAATATATAATGTCTAGCATCCAATAAAAAATTAACTGTCATAAAAAAGAAACAGGAAAATTTGACTTACAATGAGGGTAAGATTTAATCCATGGAAACAGACTGCAAAAATGACACACTAGATAGAATTAGTAGACAAGAACATTAAGGAGTAGTTATAACTCTATTGCATCTACATATGTTAAAAAAAATAGGGAAGGTTAAGTATGCTAAATATAGATATGGAAGACTTAAACCTCTAGAGATGAGACATACAATGTTTATATTGAAAAATTATTAAACTATTAGACATTTTATAGAAGAAAAGATTAGTGAACTTGAAGATTCAGCGAAATAAACTATCCACAATGAAACGAAAGGAAAAAAAAAGAAAGAAACTGAATTAAACAAAAGAAGTATTAATGAGCTGTGGGAAAACTTCAAGAAGATTAATATACATGCATTTGAAGTCCGTAAAGGAGAAGGAAGACGTGGTGGACAAGGGGAGGGGCAAAGAATATATTGAAGTAATAATTGAAAAATTTCTGGATTTGTCAATAACTATTAACTAGCAAACTCAAGAAACTCAATAAACCCCAATACAATAAAGACAAAAGTATACCAAATTATTTCATAACTGCGTTGCCAACATGAGTGATTAAAAAGAAAAATCTTAAAATAAGCCCGGAAGCCAAAAGACACATTACATACTAGGAAAAGAAAAAGTGACAGCAGACTTCTCTTCAAAGACAATTCAAAGACTGACATGAGAAGTCTGTCAAACTGGAATAACCATTTAAAATATCTTTCAAATTCAGAATACTTACACAGATACAAAAACAAACAAAAATCATCAGCAATAAAACCATACTAGAAGAAATATTAAAGCAAGTTCTTCAGGCAAAAAGAAAATAATACTTGATGGAAGTCTGAATCTGCACAAAGAAATCAAAAGCAGAGAAAGTAGTGACTATGTGGGTAACCATAGAGAAAAAAATTTTTCAAATGTCTACAAGGTAATTGTTCTAAGAAGAAAATAATAGAAATGTGTTAGGATTTGTATAACACATCTGAGTAAAATGTATGATAACTGCAGGACAAAGGGAAGGGGAAAATGGAAGTATACTTTATGAAGTAGTATACTCTCACTTGAAAATAGATGACAGTAAGTTACATAATTATACTGTAAACTGTAAACCAATCGCAAAAAGTATTATAGCTAAAAACTAACAGAAATAAAATTTTAATCAAATGATTAATTAAAAGAATGAAAAATAGAGTATCAAATATTAAAAAAATAATTCGTTTAAACCCATCAATATCAATAATTATGTTAAATGTGAAAGGTCAGAATACTCCATATTAATGGTAGAAATTGTGAGACTTAAAAATTAGGTTAAAATAGTGAATGCAAAAAGATATACCATGCTAACAGTAATTAAAACAAAGATGGAGTGGCTATATTAATATCTGATGAAGTAGATTTCAGAACAAAGTACATTATTAGGGATAAGGAGAATCATTTAATAATTGTAAAGAGGACATAAAAGTCTTACACATGTATGCGCTTATTCAATAAACTTGTTAAGTACATGAAGCAAAATCTGTTTGAACGTACTTAATCTTGAAAGACTGAAGGCAATTTCCCTAATAGCCTGTATAATGTAAGGATGTCTGCTCTCATCTCTTCTATTCCACATTGTCCTGAAGGTTATATTGAGTGCTCTAAGGCAAGAGAAGAAAATAAATATTGTTCACATTATAAAGGAAGAAGTGAAACTGCCCATCTTCACAGACAGGTCTATGTAGAAAATTCTACTGAATCTAAAGGAATGCTACTAAAGACAATAAGCACATTTGAAGGATATAAGATCAATATAGAAATCTATATACTATATATGAAGAAAAATTTTAAAACATGCAAGAAGCACAGTTCATAAGAGAATAAAATACTTAAAGTGGGTTTCATCTAAATTAAAAACTCTGCTTCTTGACAGTCACTGCAAAAGAATTTTAATATAAGCCACAGACTGAAAGAAAATATTTACAAACCACACATCTGGTAGTAAATTTGTATCCAGAATATATGAACAGCTCTCAAAACTCAATAGTAAGAAAACAAACAATCCAATTTTTTTTAAGCAAGGAACTGCGTATGTGTTATTTTGTGGGTGGAGGGGCTGGGATTCAAGCCCTTGAGACCTCAGGAGCTCTGCTCGGCAGCTTGAAGGAGCTGCTTCTCCTGCTGCTTCTGTATCCTCTCTTAGTTTTCCTTTAGCTCTTTGTGCTGGCCTTCCTACTCAGGTGGCCATAGCTCCCTCTTGCAATGTGTAGTATAGTTCTCAAATCATTCAGCCCAATCCAGAACATAGCCACAAGGAAGTGAGGAGTGTTATCTGAAATATCTTCAGCTTCGCCCCAGCAAAGGGGAAAAAAACAGATGTTTTACCTTTCAAAGTATCTCAAGGCAGCTTTACCTCTAGATCCTATGGAGCCAGAGTAGCTTTTCTCTTTGCAACAAAGAAAAACAATTTTATGAAAGATTAATTTGGGTATTTATTTTCTATTCTTTTGGGGAAATCAGAGGTTACAACTAAGACAGCTAAAGGAGAAGCAAACACATGCATCCACTGAAATGGGGAAAGTCGGCCCAGGGCCCCTTGTGCCTCTTCTGTTTGTGGTGACCTCTCTGAACAGGCAAGGGGACCTGATACAGTTGAGGATGAAGATGGCATCCACAGTACCATGATGTCATTAGCTTTCCTCAGAAGTGACTGAAGGTAGTAATGGGCCAGTGGTCAGGACCAAGTGGGCTTGCTGTGGCCATTCTCATACTTGCTGGTGGAGTTGCTTCCTTTCTTAGTGGCAGTAAATGCCTCATTGTTTCTCTTTACTTTTTCTCAACTATAATCTGGTATCACACAGGTTTTGTAGCTGCCAGTGCTTTGTACATACCAGCTCAGGCTTTGTGTTTGGTTGAATACCTCTCATTAGTTTTGCTTTAAAGCTTGTCCCTCTTTTCTCTTGGAGGGTGGTGATGCAGTAGTACCTTTTGCTCCATAATAAGCTAATAGTAAATAAGTCTTTGTTACTCAGATGTCACATCTGTAAAATGGAAGCATAATAAATGACCAAGTATCATGCAGATTAAATGAAAATATTGTATATAAGATAATTATTATAATGGGTGATACTTAGAAGTACTCTGCTTTTTTCAAATCTTCTCTAAAAGGAAAGTTGACTTTTACCTATAGGTTAAAGTTGGTAGACTCATTCAGAAAATAATTTGGTTTTTTTTTCCCCCCTAAAACAATACTTTAAAAGACTAACCACTACAAGAGGAGTGATTTATCAAATATATCCAGGAAACCTGCTTTTTGTATATGGTTCAGAGGACCACAGTGCACATTAGCATTTCAGAAGGCATGCTCTTCACTAAATAAATCCATTTGATTTTGTTAGAGACATCGCTTAACAAATTTATATGACCTTTGAACATATGTTTCACATGACACCTTTGAACATCACTACAAATAGGGAACATTTATTAAGAAATGCACCACTGGAAATTTCTTTTGATTCATGAGATATTACAAGAAAAAAAATGAAGGAAAAGAAATAGAAATACATAAGAAAGTTTTCTAAATAGTGTTTTATAGCTGTAACCTAAATATTCTCTGTGCCTTTGGAAAAATAACTTTACACTTCTGGACCTAAGTGTTATTTCTGAATTAATACAGACTTGATCATCCAGAGCTAAATTTAAGTTTTCAACTATCTAGTGTTATATGGTTCTATGCCCTGTATGACTTTGAGCTTAGACAATTTAAAAGTCATCATGGAGAAGATAAATACCAGAAAATTCAGTAAAGTGTTTATATTTATTCTAAAAATAGTTTGAGGAAAAAAAGATAAACCCCCAGGTAATGGCATAGACAAGAAAAACCCAATAAAGGGTTTTATTGCATGTAACAAAAATAGTATGATTTAGTAACTGAATTGTAAAACCTTGAGGCAAAGTCACCTATGGCTTTCCATTTCCCCACTGAAAAAGTATTTCAGAGGTAAGAGTATGATCCTTGGAATTCATATTCTGATTTTGTCACTTATTGGATGCTTAACTCTGTTCAACCATTCCAGCCTGAAATTTCTCTTGTGCAAGATGGTAATAATAAAATGACTCTCTGGGGTCAGGTCAAGACTCGAGTATAGTGTCTAACACATTGTAGTCCTTGATAAGTGCTAACTGGCTTCCTTTCCTAAGGATGTTCAGAGTTGCAGCATTATTACCAATTGCAAACTTTCAATCTAGTCATTGGTATCAAACAATAATAATATATTTTGAAAGACTGTGCATAAAACATGACATTTCTCTGATGGACTTTGGCTAAGAAAAACAAATCTGAAAGAAAAAAATTAAAGTTCATGGAATTTAAAACAGTAATATTTAGATGGTTGACAAAAATGATAGATATTTCAAAATACAAATTTTGTTTAAAAATGTAAGAAAATAGAGGGCTTCCCTGGTGGCGCAGTGGTTGAGAGTCCGCCTGCTGATGTAGGGGACGCAGGTTCGTTCCCTGGTCTGGGAGGATCCCACATGCTGCGGAGCAGCTGGGCCCATGAGCCATGGCCGCTGAGCCTGCGTGTCTGGAGCCTGTGCTCCGCAATGGGAGAGGCCACAACAGTGGGGCCCACATACCGCAATAAAAAAAAAAAAAAAAAAAAAAAAAAAACCCCAAAAAAAAAAAAAAAAAAAAAAAAAAAAAAACCCAAAAGAACGAATGTAAGAAAATAGAGATGATTCTAAAATGCAATGATATTATTAGAATTATCCGTGTATTTGATGAGGTTTACAAAGGCAATGGTAAATACTTCAATCTGGTTACCTTTGATTTAAAAAAAAAAAACAAAACCCACATATCTAGTAGGTTACACTTAGATGCTGAATCTTTTCCTGTTGTAAAACAAAATTAAGGTTTTTATAGATTGAGATACATAAGAGATTAATTCTTATGAGATGACATATTCCAGGTTTGAAAACCCTAGCATTGTACAGTTCATCTTTTCAAGGAACTATTCAGCCAATGGCTGCAATGAATTCTTCTTCCTATTATCTCCAAACCAGGCAGAACTCTATAAACCACTTTCCAAATTACTTGAAATGTAGGCACATATTGTGTTAGATTTTCATATTTATAACTGGGTATCCTATAGGAACCTACAGATAGTAGGTTAGTTAAGCACATTACTGCCATTAAGCTAATAATGACACAGTGGTTCAGAGATGAGCTCTTAAGTCAGACCTCCAGTATCATCCCACAGGTTACTGAATTACTGTTTATTATTTTCAGTTTTTCATATGCTTTCTTCAGTCTGGAGTATTTTTATTGTCTTTCCCTCCCCCCAATTTATAGATCCCTTCTCCTGTAGTAGTTAAATTACTGTTGTTCTATTATTATTAATCCCATCCCTACATTATCATTTCAGATTTTGTATTTTCCAGATCTTGAATTTCTGTTTGGGTTTGTTCTTATACTTTCCATGACTATACTTAATTTGTATTCGATTTCCATTTCTATTTTCTGATTGTTCACCCATTATGTTTTTTTTTTAATTTTCTTTTAGATGTTTAGATGATTTATGTTTTCATTGCTACTCTGAATTCCTTATCCTCATATCTCAATGTCTCTGTCATCTCTGCTTCTGTTTCTTTATAATTGCTTATTTTGGTTATCAGTCACCTTTTCCTGCTTATTCCTGTGTTTGTAACTCTTTATTGTTTACTGGATCCTGTGAATGCTATTTATTTTAGTGTCTTGATTTTGTTTTCTTCCATTTAAGAGCATTAATTTATCTTCTTTTTTTTAATTAGTTAATTTATTTATTTTTGGCTGCATTGGGTCTTCGTTGCTGCATGCAGGCTTTCCTCTAGTTGCAGTGAGCAGGGGCTACTCTTCGTTGCAGTGCGCAGGCTTCTCATTGTGGTGGCTTCTTTTGTTGTGGAGCACGGGCCCTAGGTGCACAGGCTTCAGTAGTTGTGGCTCGCCGGCTCTAGACCACAGGCTCAGTAGTTGTGGCGCATGGGCTTAGTTGCTCTGCTGGCTGTGGGATCTTCTCGGACCAGGGCTCGAACCCGTGACCCCTGCATTGGAAGGTGGATTCTTAACCACTGTGCCACCAGGGAAGCCCTAATTTATCTTTTCTTGCTGGCGTTTACTTTTCTGAAGGATCAGCTTATTCTATCAAAGCTTGATTTTAGGTTTGGTTATGGTAATCTAGAGTAGTCCTACTCCTAAAGTACAGTTTTAGGAGTTTGGGGAAGGAGGGGAGGTTTCGACTAAATGCCTGATATATTCACCAAGGTCTGTTAACTTTTGCTACTCCGGCTGTTCAGAACTTCCTGTTCTCCCAATAGTGTGTGACCTTAGAATCTACTGTCAGCTCCCAGTCCTCTCCCTGTTCAAGATCTGGTTTCTTCCAGGTCTCATGTCATCTGACTTTAAGCATGTGTACATTTGTGGTAAAAGACTCAAGGGGATCCTTATGCAGATTTTTGTAGTGTCTTCTTTATTTAGTTCTCTCCTCTCTCTTACCTTACACCACAAATTACTGCACTTCAGCAGACCCAAACTGTCATCTTAGTCTCCTCTGCCTTCTAGATCACAGCTATCTGTAAAGTGCTCCAGGTCAACCGACTCCCACAAAAAAAAAAAAAACCAAAAACAGAAAAGCAAAGCCAATTTCGTCCTCTTCTTATATGTGTCCCATCTGTCCAGGATCACAGCCTTGCGCTAGCTGTTGTCTAATTTGTGAAAATAGGTGCTTCATATATTTTATACAATTTTATTATTGTTTATGATGAGCCAGTGTCATAGGTCCCTCAAACTCTCTTTTTGTATAATTGACCTACAACACTGTTAGTTCCAGGTGCACAACATAGTGATTCCATATTTGTTTACTTTACAGAATTATCACCATAATAAATCTAGTTACCATCTGTCACCGTACAAAGTAATTATGATATTATTGACTCTATTCCTTATGCTATACATTCATCCCTGTGACTCATTTATTTTGTAGGTGGAATATTTCACTCACCACCCCCATCCACCACCCCTCTGACAACCACCTGTTTGTTCACTTTATCTATGAGTCTGTTTCTGTGTTGCTATTTGTTTTGTTATGTTTGTTCATTTTTTTTAAGAATCCACATGTAAGTGAAATCATGTGGTATTTGTCTTTGTCTTATTCCACCTAACTTAATGCCCTGTAGATCCATCCGTGTTGTCACACATAGCAAGATTTCATTCTTTTTTATGTCTGAATAATATTTCACTATATCTATATCTAAATATATATATATATATATATATCCATACCCCATCTTCTATCCATTCATGCATCAGTGGGTACTTAGGTTGCTTCCCTATGTTGGCTATTATTAATAATGTTTCAATGAACATAGGAGACCATATATCTTTTCAAATTAATGTTTTTATTTTCTTCAGAAAGACACACAGAAGTGGAATTGCTGGATCATATAGTAGTTCTGTTTTTAATTTTCTGAGGAACCTCTGTACTATTACTCATTGTGGATGTACTAATTTACATTCCCACTAACAGTGCACAAGGGTTCCCTTTCCTCCACATCCTCACCAACACTTGTTATTTCTTGTCATTTTGATAATAGCCATCTGAGAGGTGTTAGGTGGTATGTCATTGTGGTTTTGATTTGCATTTCCCTGATTAGAGGGGTTGAACATCTTTTTATGTGTCTGTTCGCTGTCTGTATGTCTTCTTTGGAAAAATGTCTAGTCAGGTCCTCTACCCATTTTTTTAAATCAGATTGTTTGTTTTTTTGATGTTGAGTTTTATGAATTCTATGTATATTTTGGATATTAATTCCTTATTGGATATATCATTTGCAAATGTCTTCTCCTATTCAAATATTAACCTCTTATCAGATAGATCACTTGCACATATCTTCTGCCTTTTTATTTTGTTGATAGTTTCCCTCAGTACACAAAAGCTTTTTACTTTGATGTAGTTCCATTTGGTTTTGTTCGTTTGATTGTTTTTGTTTCCTGAGAAGACATACCCAAGAAAATATTGCTAAGACTGATGTCAAAGAGCATACTGCCTATGTTTTCTTCTAAGAATTTTATGGTTTCAGATTTTGCAATAAGATCTTTAATCCATTTTGAATGTATTTTTGCATATAGTGTGAGAAAGTAGTCCAATTTGATTCTTCGGGATATAGCTGTCCAGTTTTCCCAGCACTATTTATTGAAGAAGCTGTCTATTCTCCCCTTGCCTCCTTTGTCATAGACCATATAAATTGACCTTATAAGCATAGGTTCATTTCTGTGCTCTCTATTCTGTTCCACTGATCCATGTGTCTGTTTTTGTGCCAGTGCCATACTGTTCAATTACTGTAGCTTTGTAGTATAGTTTGGAATCAGGAAGCATGATACCTCCAGCTTTGCTCATCTTTCTCAAGATTGTTTTAGCCATTCAGGATCTTTTGTGTTACTATACAAATTTTAGAATTATTATAGTTCTGTGAGAAATGCCATTGGTATTTTGATAAATATTGTATTGAATTTGTAAATTGTCTTGGGTAGTATGGTCATTTTAACAATATTAATTCTTCCAGTCCATGAACACAGTATATCTTTGTTGGTGTCATCTTCAATTTCTTTAATCAATGTCTTAAAGTTTTCTGAGTACAGGTCTTTTACCTTCTTGGTTAGATTTATTTCTGGGTATTTTACTCTTTTTGATGCAATTGTAAATGGAATTATTTTCTTAATTTCTTTTTACGGTAGTTCATTGTTAGTGTATAGAAACGTAACAGATTTCTGTATATTAATTTTGTATCCTGCAAATTTACTGCATTCATTTATCAGTTCTAATAGATTTTTGGTGGTGTCTTTAGGATTTTCTATAAAATGTCATGTCATCTGCAAACAGTGAGTGTTTTACTTTTTCCTTTCTAATTTGAATTCCTTTTATTTCTTTTGTTTTCTGATTGCTGTGGCTAGGAATTCCAATACTATATTGAATAAAAGTTGCATCCTCGTCCTAAAACTCTTGAAATACTGCAAATGTGATATTTTTATAGGAGAGAAAAATGGAACATGAAAAACAATAAAGCAATATGAAATTTCCCTAATGCCAACATGAAACCAGATGTCCCAAACAAGGTTTGAAATGTGGTTCCGTCATTAAATAACTAAAGAAGAAAGCTTAATGCCCTCTACTGAACCTTGTCCTTTGGGCAAAATTAAAGAATGATTCCTCCAGTGTTTCCTTTAATTATATTAACTTGGACAAATGTACCACTGACCTCCGTAGTAGCAGCAATAGATTGACATAAATTACAGAGACCTCTATTTTTATCTAAAATTTTGGAGAGAGAGAGTGAATGTTAAAGGAGTAAATAATACAGTTATGATATGTTCACCCTAAAATATTAGCACCTATTTATATTTTTGTGATTCACCTACTTTGTTACCTGTATGATCTATCTCTATAGCTCTTCATAATTCATGGAGAGCATCTGCACTTTTTTTAGTCTTCTAATATCCCTAATACCTAGTCCATGACCTGGTATAAACCAAATGCTTTTTTTTTTTTTTAACATCTTTATTGGAGTATAATTGCTTTACAATGGTGTGTTAGTTTCTGCTTTATAACAAAGTGAATCAGCTGTACGTATACATATATCCCCATATCTCTTCCTTCTTGCATCTCCCTCCCTCCCACCCTCCCTATCCCACCCCTCTAGGTGGTCACGAAGCACTGAGCTGATCTCCCTGCATATATACACTACCAAATGTAAAATAGATAAGCTAGTGGGAAGCAGCAAAATGCTTTTTAAATGAAAGAATGATTGCATTTTATTTAACTTTGTTTCAAGAGAAATTTTAATTTTGTATTTGATGTGAATATATAATAATGGCTAGTAGAGAGTGAATGCTAATACTGTACTTGTCACTTTTCTAAATACTTATATTTAAATTATATTTAAACCTTATAATAATCTTATTAGAAGGGACATAAGCATAAAGCAGTTAAGTGACTTGCCCAATGTCATTCAGCTAGTGAATAATGAGATTCGAACCTTAATGGTCTGACACAAAACTCTTAAATAGTATGATATGCTATTTCTCATGCAAGAGAACAGGATATATTCATTAAAGAATTCCCATGATAAAAGTCCACTAAAATACTTATACTGTGTTGAATACTAAACGATCCTAAAGGGAGTTTTAATGGAGGTAATACAGAATATTAAAATCTGTTATTTGGTAGCTTGACAACAAACCTATCAAAAAGCAGAGGCTGATGTATGTTCAGAGATCTTGCATGATGAGTGAAATATGCTTACTAAAGAAGAAAATGTGTCTGTAGGCAAGATAATACTTTTGTAAAACCCAACAATTTGAGATGAGTTGGGAGAGGTGGGGAAGTATGGGACACAGGGATATTGCAGAATTTAAGCTGCCTACTAATCTGTCAAGAAAGCAGGCCTGCATGGTGTTCGGAAGTTATCAACACATATTTGAAAAGTGAATGGGTGTATTATTCTTCACAGTTTTTTCATCTTTACTTTAAAAGTATGAGTACTTCAGTATATCTGTTACAATAATATCTACTTGGAACAGTTTTCTAATGACATCAATAAGTGCCCTTCCTGACTCGACACAGTGCAGAAACCCGGAAGCCTACATAGCTTCACAAATTAAACTGAAGAATTTTACAAATAAACTTTCATCATTCCTGTCATTTTTATGGAACCTAATCTAGTAAAGGAGAATATTGCAGCTAAATGACAGGGAAAGTGTCTTTTTTAATTGGCACTGGGCAATTTATCAGACTCTGATGTCAGGGACACTCCATTAGGCTGTGAGACAGTGATTGGTGGGATAACATTCAATTGAAAATCTCTGTGGATGATAGTTCATGCCACTATTACATCACCTTAATGAATGAGGCCCAACAGCAGCCTCCTCTTCCTAGAAGGAAGATATCCATCGTGGAACAGAAGATTCCCCAGTGCCAATACAATGTCATGTTTTTTGCTTCTTACTCTGTGTGAGGACAAAAAGATTTTAGAATTTAAACTGAGAAAAGTACAGACATCCTCATCCCATGGAAATTGCCTGGACCATATTAGGTCATTACTTGTATTATATATATAGAATGTTATCTATATGGTTTTTTTTTATTATTTTTTTATTTTTTTATTTTTTTTATTTTTTTTAACATCTTTATTGGGGTATAATTGCTTTACAATGGTGTGTTAGTTTCTGCTTTATAACAGAGTGAGTCAGTTATACATATATATATGTTCCCATATCTCTTCCCTCTTTGTCTCCCTCCCTCCCACCCTCCCTATCCCACCCCTCCAGACAGCCACAAAGAACCGAGCAGGTTTCCCTGTGCCATGCGGCTGCTTCCCACTGGCTATCTACCTTACGTTTGTTAGTATATATATGTCCATGTCTCTCTCTCGCCCTAACACACCTCACCCTTCCCCCTCCCCATATCCTCAAGTCTGTTCTCCAGTAGGTCTCTGTCTTTATTCCTGTTTTACCCCTAGGTTCTTCATAACATTTTTTTTTCTTAAATTCCATATATATGTGTTAGCATACGGTATTTGTCCTTCTCTTTCTGACTTACTTCACTCCGTATGACAGACTCTAGATCTATCCACCTCATTACAAATAGCTCAATTTCGTTTCTTTTTATGGCTGAGTAATATTCCATTGTATATATGTGCCACATCTTCTTTATCCATTCATCCGACGGCGGGCACTTAGGTTGTTTCCATCTCCGGGCTATTGTAAATAGAGCTGCAATGAACATTTTGGTACATGACTCTTTCTGAATTCTGGTTTCCTCAGGGTATATACCTAGTAGTGGGATTGCTGGGTCATATGGTAGTTCTATTTGTAGTTTTTTAAGGAACCTCCATACTGTTCTCCATAGTGGCTGAACCAATTCACATTCCCACCAGCAGTGCAAGAGTGTTCCCTTTTCTCCACACCCTCTCCAGCATTTATTGTTTCTAGATTTTTTGATGATGGCCATTCTGACTGGTGTGAGATGATATCTCATTGTAGTTTTGATTTGCATTTCTCTAATGATTAATGATGTTGAGCATTCTTTCATGTGTTTGTTGGCAGTCTGTATATCTTCTTTGGAGAAATGTCTATTTAGGTCTTCTGCCCATTTTTGGATTGGGTTGTTTATTTTTTTGTTATTGAGCTGCATGAGCTGCCTGTAAATTTTAGAGATTAATCCTTTGTCAGTTGATTCATTTGCAAATATTTTCTCCCATTCTGAGGGCTGTCTTTTGGTCTTGTTTATGGTTTCCTTTGCTGTGCAAAAGCTTTGAAGTTTCATTAGGTCCCATTTGTTTATTTTTGTTTTTATCTCCATTACTCTAGGAGATGGGTCAAGAAGGATCTTGCTGTGATTTATGTCATAGAGTGTTCTGCCTATGTTTTCCTCTAAGAGTTTGATAGTTTCTGGCCTTACATTTAGGTCTTTAATCCATTTTGAGCTTATTTTTGTGTATGGTGTTAGGGAGTGATCTAATCTCATACTTTTACATGTACCTGTCCAGTTTTCCCAGCACCACTTATTGAAGGGGCTGTCCTTTCTCCACTGTATATTCCTGCCACCTTTATCAAAGATAAGGTGACCATATGTGCATGGGTTTATCTCTGGGCTTTCTATCCTATTCCATTGATCTATCTTTCTGTTTTTGTGCCAGTACCATACTGTCTTGATTACTGTAGCTTTGTAGTATAGTCTGAAGTCAGGCAGCCTGATTCCTCCAGCTCCATTTTTTGTTCTCAAGATTGCTTTGGCTATTCGGGGTCTTTTGTGTTTCCATACAAATTGTGAAATTTTTTGTTCTAGTTCTGTGAAAAATGCCAGTGGTAGTTTGATAGGGATTGCATTGAATCTATAGATTGCTTTGGGGAGTAGAGTCATTTTCACAATGTTGATTCTTCCAATCCAAGAACATGGTATATCTCTCCATCTGTTTGTATCATCTTTAATTTCTTTCATCAGTGTCTTATAATTTTCTGCATACAGGTCTTTTGTCTCCTTAGGTAGGTTTATTCCTAGATATTTTATTCTTTTTGTTGCAATGGTAAATGGGAGTGTTTTCTTGATTTCACTTTCAGATTTTTCATCGTTAGTATATAGGAATGCCAGAGATTTCTGTGCATTAATTTTGTATCCTGCTACTTTACCAAATTCATTGATTAGCTCTAGTAGTTTTCTGGTAGCATCTTTAGGATTCTCTATGTATAGTATCATGTCATCTGCAAACAGTGACAGCTTTACTTCTTCTTTTCCGATTTGGATTCCTTTTATTTCCTTTTCTTCTCTGATTGCTGTGGCTAAAACTTCCAAAACTATGTTGAATAAGAGTGGTGAGAGTGGGCAACCTTGTCTTGTTCCTGACCTTAGTGGAAATGCTTTCAGTTTTTCGCCATTGAGGATGATGTTGGCTGTGGGCTTGTCATATACGGCCTTTATTATATTGAGGAAAGTTCCCTCTACACCTACTTTCTGCAGGGTTTTTATCATAAATGGGTGTTGAATTTTGTCAAAAGCTTTCTCTGCATCTATTGAGATGATCATATGGTTTTTCTCCTTCAATTTGTTAATATGGTTAATCACATTGATAGATTTGCGTATATTGAAGAATCCTTGCATTCCTGGAATAAACCCCACTTGATCATGGTGTATGATCCTTTTAATGTGCTGTTGGATTCTGTTTGCTAGTATTTTGTTGAGGATTTTTGCATCTATGTTCATCAGTGATATTGGCCTGTAGTTTTCTTTCTTTGTGACATCCTTGTCTGGTTTTGGTATCAAGGTGATGGTGGCCTCGTAGAATGAGTTTGGGAGTGTTCCTCCCTCTGCTATATTTTGGAAGAGTTTGAGAAGAATAGGTGTTAGCTCTTCTCTAAATGTTTGATAGAATTCGCCTGTGAAGCCATCTGGTCCTGGGCTTTTGTTTGTTGGAAGATTTTTAATCACAGTTTCAATTTCAGTGTTTGTGATTGGTCTGTTCATATTTTCTATTTCTTCCTGATTCAGTCTTGGCAGTTTGTGCATTTCTAAGAATTTGTCCATTTCTTCCAGATTGTCCATTTTATTGGCATAGAGTTGCTTGTAGTAATCCCTCATGATTTTTTGTATTTCTATCTATATGGTTTTAATCATACCTAAGGCAAACATAAGACTATTTCATGTCTTGCTCTTGGAACAGATGAACAATCTCCTGATAGTGAGGTTTGAAAAACTATATAAACTTAATTGGTGTCATTACTATGCCTCTTGGCATAGCATCTGAATGTAGCTAATAAATTTTGAAGATGTAATAACCAACCCAAATCAGCAAAGATAATCCCTACTATTTTTCACAAACTTCTGTATCTAGTTCTCTTGCTTCTAAGGAAAAAAAAAAAGGGGAGGGAGACAGGGTGGAATTTCCTTTCCTTCTGTGTTTTTATTCTATTTTTCTTTTACTTTCTTATTCCTCCTTTCCCTCCTTGATTTATTTTCTTTCGTATCCTTCACAGTATAGGAGAAAACCTCCCAGAGATTTTAGGCTTTGAGAACAATGTGAATGGTCTGAATTGAAGCTGACGTATCAAAAATTTGTTGAGGGAGACTGTTCACCATAAAAAGGGTATATGTAAGTATGCTTTATTTTGGAAAAGAAAAAATGGCACTTATTTCTGACATAGTGGATTTCATGCATTGTTACCTTGGCATCTTGATCTGGCCCAGGTGAAATATTTCAACTCCTGCACTCCATATCACATATTTTACATTAGCAGTTTTAACTCACCATACCATCTGTTTTTTATTAACATCTCACTACACAAATGTGTAGTTGATATGAAAATGTTCACAATCAGCTTACTCTGTATCATATTCACCAATTAATACCAATGAATATTATATTGTTTACTTTTCCTTTTTTATTTATTTTATATATTTATTTTTTAATTTATTATTTATTTATTTATTTATGGCCACGTTGGGTCTTCCTTGCTGCACGCGGACTTCAGTAGTTGTGGCTCGCGGACTCTAGAGTGCAGGCTCAGTAGTTGTGGTGCACAAGCTTAGTTGCTCCACGGCATGTGGTATCTTCCTCAACCAGGGCTTGAACCCATGTCCCCTGCATTGGCAGTGGATTCTTAACCACTGCACCACCAGGGAAGCCCAACTTTTCCTTTTCTTTGAATCTTTAAATGTTTTATCATTATTACTGTCATCTTGGTGCCAATTTCATTGAATTCAAATTAATCTGAGAGTGATCTCAGTATTAAAAAGGCTCACTCCAAATCCAAAATTCATGCATTCTATTTGGTATTCAAAATTATTTTTAGATAGCAACTTCAGTACTAGAAAAAAATATTTGAAAGTGTTTTTAACCTTTCTGGCTTGATTAAAGGAATGATTCTACCTAGGATGGCTCAAGGTTATTTTTTTCTGTATTTCATTTTATTATTTTTTTATTTTTACTGCTGGTAAGCTATTCTATCAAGAATCAGAGTTTAATGAAAAATAAACACCACCAGTGGAGTCTTGCCAGAAAAGTTGATGTTACAATTTCTTAGAATTGATGTGAGCTACTGTTATTCAAGCCAAGGTGATCTCTTTTTATCTTTTTTTTTCTTTCACTATTTACACAATACATATATAGTCATATATTCACAGTAGAAATTTCAGGTTCAGATGAAATAAGTTAAAAGGGAAATTCACAAATTTTTGTTGGACTTATTTAGTTATAATTAACAGCATTCATTTAAAATTGATTTTGATACCTAATTTTGTATTCTCTCAATGACATCATGTAAAACCTTTATTTCTGTATAATAACTTTAGCCACTTAGAATTACAAAACATACAGTTCCAGCCTTTGCAATGCTTGGAGGCTAAAATACATCACGCTGAGTGTACATTTTAAGCGTATTAGGATCTTTCTCAATTTCAGTCATTTTTGTAATAAATGCCTTTGCTTGAAGGACTGGCTGGGTCTGATAAATTTTCTACTTTGGCCATTACCATTTGTTACATTAAAGGAACAAAATAGATTAAAGCAGGGGTTGTCAAACTACAGCCCAGTGGTCAAGTCCTGGCAGTCACCTATTTTAGTTTAGTTTTCCAGAATGATTGAAATATAATTGACCTATAATATAGTATAAGTTTAAGGTATACAGTGTGATGATTTGATATATGTATATATTGCAAACTGATTACCATGGTAAGGTTAGTTAATATGTCTGTCACCTCATGTAATTCCCTTTGTTTTTTTTATTTGTGATGAGAACATTTAAGATCTACACTCTTAGCAACTTTCAAGTATATAAAAAAGATTGTTAACTATGGTCACCATGCTGTATGTTAGATCTCCAGAACTTACTCATTTTATAACTGGAAGTTTGTATCCTTTGACCAGCATCTCCTCATCCCCCATTCCCCTCCACTGCAACCCTGGCAACTACCTTTTTACTCTCCATTTCTATGCATTTGGCTTTTTTAGATTTTATATATCATTGAGATCATACAGTATTTATCTTTCTTTGATTTATTTCACTTCACACAACACCATTATTACCTATCTATGTTGCCACATATGGCAAGATTTCCATTATTTTTGTGGCTGAATAATATTCCATTTTGTGTATGTGCGTTTATATATGTGTGTGTGTGTGTGTGTGTATCATTTTTTTTATTCATTTATCCACCAAGGGACACTTAAGTTGTTTCTGTTGTGACTAAAGTTTCGATGAATATGGGAGTACAGATATATCATTGAGATAGTGATCTTATTTCTGATCTTAAAGATTTAAAGCTTTTCTGTTGAGCATGTGACTTGACACATATGGCCTTTATGATGTTGAGGTACACTCCTGTAAGCAATTTGTTGAAAGTATTTGTCATGAAAGGATGTTGAATATTGTCAGTGCTTTTTCTGCATCTATTGAGATGATCATATGACTTTTTCCTTCATTCTGTTTGTGTGGTATTGATATGAGTATTTTGAAACATCCTTGCATCAGAGGGATAAATCCTACTTGATCATGGTGCATGATCTTTTTAATGTGTTGTTGAATTTGGTTTGATAGTATTTTGTTGAGGTTATTTGTGTATATATTCACCAGGGATAGTGTTCTGTGATTTTCTTTCAGTGACCTTATCTGGCTTTTTTGTCAGGGTATGCTGGCCTTGTAAAATGAGTTTGGAAGTATTTACTCCTCTTCATTTGTTTGGAAGAGTTTGAGAAGGATTGGTATTATTTCTTTAAATCTTTGTAGAATTCACCGGTGAAACCATCTGGTCCTGGGCTTTTCTTTGTTGGGAGTTTCTTGATTTATGATTCAATTCCATTAACTTGTAATTACTTTGTTCAGATTTTCTGTTTCTGTCTGATTCAGTCCTGGTAGGTTGTATGTTTCTAGGATTTTTTTTCCCCCTTTTCTTCAAGGTAATCCAATTTTTGGCATATAGTTATTCATAATGAACTCTTTTAATCCTTTGTAGTTTTATTGTAAAGTCTCCTCTTATTTCTGATTTTACTTATTTGAGTTTTCTGTCTTTTTTCTTTGTCTGGCTAAAGGTTTGTCAATTTTGTTTATCTTTCAAAAAAACCACACACCCAGATCTTTAGCTTCATTGATCTTTTCTATTGTTTTTTTTTTCTTAGTCTCTATTTTATTTATTTCTGTTCTGATCTTTCTTATTTACTTCTTTCTGCTAACTTCAGGCTTAGCTTGTCTTCTTCTCCTAGTTGTAAATTTAGGTTTTTTGTTTGGGATCTTTCTTTTTTCTTATGTAGGCATTAGTGCTATAAACTTCTTGTTAGAACTGCAGTTGCTGCATCCCATAAGTTTTTATGTTTGTTTCCATTTTTAAAAAGATTTTTAAAATTCTCTTTTTCTTTCATCTTTGACCCATTGATTATTCAGGACTGTTTTATTTAATTTTAACTGTAAATTTTCCAGTTTTCCTCCTGTCACTGAGCTCTAATTTCATACCTGTGAGGTGGAAAAGATACTTGGTATGATTTCAGTCTTCTTACGCATGCTAAAACTATTTTTGTGACCTAACATATGATTTATCCTGGAGAATGTTCCACATATGCTTGCTGTTATTGTGTGGAATGTTTGGTATATGTCTGTTGGTACCGTTTGGTCTAAAGAATAGTTCAAGTTCAGTGTTTCCTTGTTGATTTTCTGTCTGGATAATCTACTCACTGCTCAAAGTGAGGTATTGAAGTCCCCTACCATTATTCTATTTTTTTCTAGTACTCCCTTCAAATCTGTTAGTGTTTGCTTAATATATTTCAGTGTTCCAACGTTGGTTGTGTATATTTACAATTGTTATATCCTCTTGATAAGTTCACACCTTTATCATTATGACCTTCTTTGTCTCTTGTTACAGTGTTTGACTCAAAGTCTTAGCTGATATAAGTAAACCTATTCCAGCTCTCTTTCTGTTTCCATTTGCCTGGATTATCTTTTACCATATCTTTACTTTGTACTATGTGTGTCCTTGAAGCTGAAGTAAGTCTGGTAGGTAGCATATAGTTGAGGTTGTTTTTGAGTCAGTCACTCTGTGCCTTTTGATTAGATGATTTGATCCATTTATAATATAAAGAGCAAGTAGTGGTTGGTAAGGGCTTACTAATACCATCTTATTAATTATGTTCTGGCTGTTTTGCAGTATCCTCTGTTTTTTATTCCTTGCTTGATGTCTTCCTTTGTGAATTGATGATTTCCTGTAGAGGCATGCCTTAATTCCCTTATTTTTATCTTTTGTTTATCAGCTGTAGGTTTTTGCTTTGCGGTTACCATTAGGCTTATATAAGATATCTTATTGATGTAATAGTCTATTTTAAGCTGATAACAACTAAAGTTTGATTGCATACCTATACTACCATTTTGCTCTCACCCCCATTTTATATTTTGATGTATAATTTGCCTATTTTTATATTGTATATCCATTTACAAATTATTGTGCATATGCTTATTTTATTACGTTTGTCATTTAACCCTCATACCAGAGTTAAGTGGTTAACACACCACTATATTCCAGTACTAGAGCATTCTTTATTGACTATATACTTAACATTATTGATGTATTTTTTTTATGTTTTCATGTTACTATTTAGCTTCACTTCATTTCAGCTGAAGAACTCCTTTCAGCATTTCTTGTAAAACAGGTCTTGTGGTATTGAACTTCTTCTTTTGTTTGTTTGGGAGAGTCTTTATCTCTTCTCCATTTCTGAGGAAAAACTTTGCTGTGTAAAGTGTCTTGATTGAATATATCACTCTACCTTCTCCTGCCCTGCAAGGTATCTGCTGAGAAATCCACTGAAGGCCTAAATGGGGGTTCTCTTTTTGGGGTGGAATTTTTTTTCTTTTGCTGCCATTAAAATTCTATGTAACTTTATTTTAAATAGTTGTATTATGTATCTTGGAGAATATCTTTTTGGGTTGAAATTTGGAGGGATACTTATGTGATTCATGCACTTACGTCAACTCTCTCCCCAGGTTTGAGAAGTTCTCAGCCATTATTTCTTTAAATAAACTGTCTGCCTGCCTTTCTTCTTCTTCTGGGACTCCAATAGTACATATGTTGTTTCTTTTATTGATATGCCATAATTCATGCAGGCTTTCTTCACTGTTTTTTTTCTAACATTGAAAGGATAATTTTATTCTCCTCTGACTGGATAATTTCAAAAGATCTGACATCTGCTTCATATATTCTCTCTTCTGCTTGATACACTCTGCTGTTAAACTTTTCATTTATGTATGCATTGTTTTGTACTTTTGTTGAATTGTTTTTGTGTTTTCTTGTAGCTCACTAAGCTTCCTTAAAACTACTATTTTGAATTTTTTATTGGTCAAATTGCAAATCTCTATTTCCTTGGGATCAGTTCTTATGAAATTATTGTAGGAAATTAATAATATTAATATTAAGTATTAATATTAAATATATTATACATGTTAAAGAGGGGAGATTCTTTTTCTTGAAGCATTGCATTATAAAACAGAACAGCAATAGAAGCAAATTATGAACAACATTGAAAAATAACAAAATATCAATACTACTAAGAGTTAACATTTATATTGTGTTTACTATATCTCATATGTAAGTCAAAATTTTTTACTTTCTCAGGTAATCTTCAAAACAGGACTTTGGAGTTATACTCTCATCCACATAAATGATACTCATGTAACTAATTATCTACAGAAGATGTAACTGAATTAAAGACATTAAATAATCTGGCTAAGATCCATTCACTGGTACAGCAGAACAAACTTAATGGGATGAACCCACAATATAAGATGTGAGGTAAGACCAGGAGGTGGAAAGTTGGCTAATTTAGAAAGCCTAGGTTTAAATTTCAATCTGCTGCTTAATCTTGGCCTTGAACAAGTAATTTGCCCTCTCTGAGAATCAGACATCAGCTGTAAAGTGAGCCTCTGTTTGCCTCTCAATATTATTAAGAAGCATATATCAAATGATATGTACAACTCTTCACACATAAAAATAACTATATAAAACCCTTTCAAAATACACAGAAATGCTGTGATGCACTTGATTTAGGGAGTTAATTGAGGAAGCCCCCTTAATGGGAAAAACAAAAATAGAAACAAACCTTTCCAAATGCTTACTAGATTCTGAGACCTCATTAAAAGGCAAGACTCCATATTTCATTCTTTAAAGTTAAATCACTGCAATTTCAAGGAAGGGAAGTGTCACAGATTAGGCTGTTATAGAGCGTTCCTATATTACTCAAACCTGCAGTCATTTGTATGCCAACTTTATAATTTTTGCCTGAGAAGTAATATTGTAAAATCATTTATTTAATATAATGTTTATATTTTCAACTATGTAATAACATAAAATAGAGGAATATACACATTTATTTCTTTCATTTTAATATTTTCCTCTTTGAAAGTACACTATATGTATAATTAGTATACATTTTAAAAGGTGCACTGCTATGTATAAAATAGATAACTAATGAGAACCTACTGTATAGCACAGGGAACTCTACTCAAAGCTCTGTGGTGACCTAAATGGGAAGGCAATCTAAAAAAGAGGGGGGGCTTCCCTGGTGGCATAGTGGTTGAGAGACCGCCTGCTGGTGCAGGGGACATGGGTTCGTGCCCTGGTCCGGGAAGATCCCACATGCCACAGAGTGGCTAGGCCTGTGAGCCATGGCCGCTGAGCCTGCGCGTCCAGAGCCTGTGCTCCGCAACTAGAGAGGCCACAGCAGTGAGAGGCCCGAGTACCACAAAAAAAATAATAAATAAATAAATAAATAAAAATGAAGAAGAGGGGATATATGTATATGTATAACTGATTCACTTTGCTGTAGAGCAGAAACTAACAGAACATTGTAAAGCAACTATACTCCAATAAAATTTTTTTTTTAAAATAAAAGGTACAAAAGGGTATATAATAAAAGCAAATTCTTCTTCCTCTACCGTCCTTCAGCCACCTATATTCTCTTCCCAGAGGCAAAACTGTCAAAGTTTCTGTTTATCCTTGCAGGTATGCCCTAGGTATGGAACCTAAAATTCTAAATCAAATAATCTTTCTAAAATAGAACTTATATTCCTGCCATCAGGAATTCCTGATGGAACTTATATTACTGCCATCAGCCAGTATAATACCTGTTTTGGCACTTTCTCATCCAACTCTGATATTAGCAATCTTTTTAAAATTATTCTTCTGTCCTGTGGGTAAATATTGGTGTCAAACCTTCGGATGTGATACTGGTTGCAAATATTTTGGTGTTGTCTTTTAAATTTTTTCTGGCATATTTCTTACTACCAATTTATGAAAATTGTTTCTAATTTAAACCAGATGTTGTATCCTGATGGCTTTTGAATTTTATATTTATTACAGTTTATAACTGTATTTCCTGAATTTCTTAAATATCACTTTTAAAAACAATTTTTAAACTTGCTTTATTTGCTTAATAGTATGTTTTTCAGATTTATGCTTCTTGATGAAAAATATGTTAGTCATTCATTTTAAACCCTGCATAATATTCCTTTGTACGAATAGAGCATAACTTATTTATCAGTTTTCCTGTTGACAAACATCTTTATCATAGCTTGGATGCATTGTGCATATACCAAATAATGTTTACAACATACATAAATTACATACTAACTAAATTGATAATATTAATTTAATTTCTTTAATTAATATATTAAAGATCCATTTGAACCTCTATGACAGTATAATAGATAGGACATTACATGTAACTTTTTTTTATTTCATTTTTTTTGTTTTTGTTTTTTTATGCTGCAGGTTCTTATTAGTCATCAATTTTATACACATCAGTGTATACATGTCAGTCCCAATTGCCCAATTCAGCACACCGTCATCCCCACCCCACTGCGGTTTTCCCCCCTTGGTGTCCATATGTTTGCTCTCTACATCTGTGTCTTACCTTCTGCCCTGCAAACCGGTTCATCTGTACCATTTTTCTAGGTTCCAAGTACATGCGTTAATATATGATATTTGTTCTTCTCTTTCTGACTCACTTCACTCTGTATGACAGTCTCTAGATCCATCCACATCTCAACAAAGGACTCAATTTTGTTCCTTTTTATGGCTGAGTAATATTCCATTGTATACATGTACCACATCTTCTTTATCCATTCGTCTGTCAATGGGCATTTAGGTTGCTTCCATGACCTAGCTGTTGTAAATAGTACTGCAGTGAACATTGGGGTCTATGTGTCTTTTTGAATTATGGTTTTCTCTGGGTATATACCCAGTAGTGGGATTGCTGGATCATATGGTAATTCTATTTTACATTCCAACCAACAGTGCAAGAGGGTTCCCTTTTCTCTGCACCCTCTCCAGCATTTGTTGTTTGTAGATTTTCTGATGATGCCGATTCTAACTGGCGTGGCAAAAGAGGTTTTGGGAAGTACTCACTGGCATGAGACCTCCCAGAGTCAGTCGCCATCAGCCCCACCATAGAGCCTGTAGCCTCCAGTGCTGGGTTGCCTCAGGCCAAACAACCAACTGCGAGGGAACACAGCCCCATCCGTCAGCAGACAAGCAGATTAAAGTTTTACTGAGCTCTTCCCACCAGAGCAACACCCATATCTACCTACCACCAGTCCTTCCTAACAGGAAGCTTGCACAAGCCTCTGAGATAGCCTCATCCACCAAAAGCAGATAGCAGAAACAATAAGAACTACAGTTCTCCAACCCATGGAATGAAAACCACAGTCACAGAAAGATAGACAAAATGAAAAGGCAGAGGACTATGTCCCAGATGAAGGAACAAGGTAAAACACCAGAAAAACAACTAAATGAAGTGAAGATAAGCAACATTTCTAGAAAAAGAATTCAGAATAATGATAGTGAAGATGATCCAGGAAATGTGAAGATGATCCAGGAAAAGGAATGGAGGCAAAGATCAAGAAGATGCAAGAAATGTTTAACAAAAACCTAGAATTAAAGAACAAAAAACAGAGATGGACAATAAAATTACTGAAATGAAAAATACACTAGAAGGAATCAATAGCAGAATAATTGAGGCAGAAGAATGGATAAGTGACCTGGAAGACAGAATGGTGGAATTCACTGCTGCGGAACAGAATAAAGAAAAAAGAAGGAAGAGAAATGAAGACAGCCTAAGAGACCTCTGAGACAACGTAAAATGCACCCACGTTCGCATTTTAGGGGTCCCAGAAGGAGAGCAGACAAAGCACCCAAAAAATTATATGAAGAGATTATTCATGAAAACTTCCCTAACATGGGAAAGTAAATAGCCACCCAAGTCCAGGAAGCACAGAGTCCCAGGCAGGATAAACCCAAGAAGAAACACACCGAGACACATAGTAATCAAATTGACAAAAATTAAAGACAAAAAAAAAATATTAAAAGCAACAAGGGAGAAAAGAAAATAACATACAAGGGAACTCCCATAAGATTAACAGCTGATTTCTCAGCAGAAACTCTGCAAGCCAGAACGGAGTGGTACAATATATTTAAAGTGATGAAAGGGAAGAACCTACAACCAAGATTACTCTAACCTGCAAATATCTCATTCAGATTTGACAGAGAAATTGAAAGCTTTACAGACAAGCAAAAGCTAAGAGGATTCAGCACCACCAAACCAGCTCTACAACAAATGCTAAAGGAACTTTTCTAAGCAGGAAACACAAGAGAAGAAGAGGACCTACAAAAACAAACTCAAAACAATTAAGAAAATGGTCATAGGAACACACATATCAATAATTACCTTAAATGTGAATGGATTAAATGCTACAATCAAAAGGCATAGACTCGCTCAGTGGATACAAAAACAAGACCTGTATATATTGCTGTCTACAAGAGACTCACTTCAGACCTAGGGAGACATACAGACTGAAAGTGAGGGGATGGAAAAAGATATTCCATGCAAATGAAAATCAAAAGAAAGTTGGAGTAGCAATACTCATGTCAGATAAAATAGACTTTAAAATAAAGAATGTTCCAAGAGACAAGGAAGGACACTACATAATGATCAAGGGATCAATCCAAGGAGTTATAACAATTATAAATATCTATACACCCAACAAAGGAGCACCTCAATACATAAGGCAAAGGCTAACAGATATAAAAGGGGAAATTGACAGTAACACAATAATAGTGGGACACTTTAACACCTCATTTACACCAATGAAAACATCATCCAGACAGTAAATTAATAGGGAAACACAAGCGTTAAATGACACAATAGACCAGATAGATTTAACTGATATTTATAGGACATTCCATCTGAAAACAGGATATTGTGCTTTTTTCTCAAGTGCACATGGAACATTCTCCAGGATAGATCATGTCTTGGGTCACAAATCAAGCCGCAGTAAATTTAAGAAAATTGAAATCGTATCAAGTATCTTTTTCGACCACAATGCCATTAGACTAGAAATAAATTACAGGAAAGAATGCTGTAAAAAACACAAACACATGGAGGCTAAACAATGTGCTACTAAATAACCAGGAGATCACTGAAGAAATCAAAGAGGAAATCAAAAGATACCTAGAAACAAATGATAATGAAAACACGATGACCCAAAACCTATGGGATGCAGCCAAAGCAGTTCTTAGAGGGAAGTTTATAGCAATACAATCCTACCTCAAGAAACACGAAAAATCTCAGATAAACAATCTAACTTTACACCTAAAGGAACAAGAGAACAAAGAACAAAAATAACCCAAAGTTAGTAGAAGGAAAGAAATCCTAAAGATCAGATCAGAAACAAATGAAAAAGAATTTAAGGATATGATAGCAAAAATCAATAAAATTAAAAACTGGTTCTTTGAGAAGGTAAAATTGATAAACCATTAGCCAGACTCATCAAGAAAATGATGGAGAGGAATCAAACCAATAAAAATAGAAATGAAAAAGGAGAAGTTACAAAGGACACCACAGAAATAGAGCACATCATAAGAGACCACTACAAGCAAGTATATGCCAGTAAAATGGACAACCTGGAAGAAATGGACAAATTCTTAGAAAGGTATAACCTTCCAAGACTGAACCAGGAAGAAATAGAAAATATGAACAAACAAATCACAAGTAATGAGATTGAAACTGTGATTTAAAATCTTCCAATAAACAAAAGTCCAGGACCAGATGGCTTCACAGGCTAATTCTGTCAAACATTTAGAGAAGAGTTAACACCTATCCTTCTCAAACTCATCCAGAAAATGGCAGAGGGAGGAACACTCCCAAACTCATTCTTTGAGGGCTCCATCACCCTGATACCAAAACCAGACAAAGATATCACAAGAAAAGAAAATTACAGACCAATATCACTGATGAATATAGATGCAAAAATCCTCAACAAAACACTAGCAAACAGAATCCGACAACACATGAAAAGGATCATACTATGATCAAGTGGGATGTATCCCAGGGATGCAAGGATTCTTCAGTATATGCAAATCAATCAATGTGATAAACCATATTAACAAATGGAAGAATAAAAACCATATGATCATGTCAATAGATGCAGAAAAGGCTTTTGACAAAATTCAACACCAATTTATGATAAAAACTCTCCAGAAAGTGGGCATTGAGGGAAACTACCTCAATGTAATAAAGGGCATATATGACAAACCCACAGCAAACATCATTCTCAATGGTGAAAAACTGAAAGCATTTCCTCTAAGATCAGGAATAAGGCAAGGGTGTCCACTCTCGCCACCCTTATTCAACATAGTTTTGGAAGTCCTAGCCATGGCAATCAGAGAAGAAAAAGAAATAAAAGGAATACAAATTGGAAAAGAAGTAAAACTGTCCTTGTTTGCTGATGACATGATAGAATACATAGAAAATCCTAAAGATGTCACCAGAAAACTACTAGAGCTAATCAATGAATTTGGTAAAGTTGCAGGATACAAAATTAATGCACAGAAATCTCTTGCATTCCTATACACTAACAATGAAAGATCAGAAAGACAAATTAAGGAAACAATCCCATTCACCACTGCAACAAAAAGAATAAAATATCTAGGAGTAAACTTACCTAAGGAGGTAAAAGACCTGTATTCAGAAAACTATAAGACACTGATGAAGAAAATCAAAGATTACACAAACAGATGGAGAGATATACCATTTTCTTGGATTGGAAGAATCAATATTGTGAAAATGACTATACTACCCAAAGCAATCTACAGAGTCAATGAAATCCTATCAAATTACCAGTGGCATTTTTTACAGAACTAGAACAAAATATCTTAAAATTTCTATGGAGACACAAAGGACCCCGAATTCCAAAGCAATCTTGAGGGAAAAAAACGGAGCTGGAGGAATCAGACTCCTTGACTTCAGACTATACTACAAAGTTGCAGTAATCAGGACAATAAGGTACTGGCACAAAAATAGAAATATAGCTCAATGGAACAGAATACAAATTCCAGAGATAAACCCACTCACCTATGGTCACCTGACCTATGGCAAAGGAGGTAAGGATATACAATGGAGAAAAGACAGTGTCTTCAGTAAGTGTGCTGGGAAAACTGGACAGCTACATGTAAAAGAATGAAATTAGAACCCTCCCTAACACCATACACAAAAATAAACTCAAAATGGATTAAAGACTTAAATGTAAGACGAGACACTATAAAACTCTTAGAGGAAAACATAGGAGAACACTTTTTGACATAAATCACAGCAAGGTAAGTTTTGACCCACCTCCTAGAGTAATGGAAATAAAAGCAAAAATAAACAAATGGGACCTAATGAAACTTCAAAGCTTTTGCACAGCAATGGAAACTATAAACAAGATGAAAAGACAACCCTCATCATGGGAGAAGATATTTGCAAATGCATCAATGGACAAAGGATTAATCTACAAAATATATAAATAGCTCATGCAGCTCAGCATCAAGAAAACAAACAACCCTATCCAAAAATGGGCAGAAGACCTAAATAAACATTTCTCTGAAAAAGACATGCAAATGGCCAAGAGGCACATGAAAAACTGCTCAACATCACTAATTATTAGTGAAATGCAAATCAAAACTTCAGTGAGGTATCACCTCACACCAGTTGGAATGGGCATCATCAGAAAATCTACAAACAGTAAATGCTGCAGATGGTGTGGAGAAAAGGGAACCCTCTTGCACTATTGGTGGGAATGTAAATTGATACAGCCACTAT
>NW_006773038.1:0-4013 GCF_000442215.2 Lipotes vexillifer | reverse complement strand
GTCCACCTGCCGATGCAGGGGACATGGGTTTGTGCCCCAGTCCAGGAAGATCCCACATGCCACCGAGTGGCCGGGCCCATGAGCCATGGCTACTGAGCCTGTGCGTCCGGAGCCTGTGCTCTGCAACGGGAGAGCCCACAACAGTGAGAGGCCCATGTACTGCAAAAAAAAAAAAAAAGAAAAAAGAAAGAAAGAAATAATAAATAGAAGAGCATATATAAATGCAGTGAAAACAGATAGGCAACAGAGACAATTAGAAAAGCTAAAAATGTGTTTTGATATGATCAGTGTCATCGATAAATTCCTAGGTAAATTAAGAGAAAAAGAGGTAACACAAATCATCATTATTAAGGGGGCTATTGTTATAGATATTATAGGAATTAAGATGTAATAGTTGAATACTATGAACAACTTTATGCCAACAAATTTGATAACTGAGATGAATGGACATATTTCTTGAAAAAGATAAATTATCAAAATTGACACAACCTCTCCCCCGCAAAATTTGAGCTCTATATCTGTTGAAGAAATTGAATCTGTTATCAAAATAACTCCAAAAAATTTTCAAGATCCAGATGATTTTGCTGGTGAATTGTATTAAACACTTAAGGAAGAAATAACACATTTAAAATAAATCTTTTCAAAAAATAAATGAGGAGGGATGACTGATCAATTCTTTTAATGAGGCCATTATAAACCTGATATTAAAATCTGACAAAGAAATTGGAAATACAGAAGGAAGCAAGGAAGGAAGGGAGGGCGGGAGGGAGGAAAGGAAAAAGAAAATTACAGAAATGGCTTATTGATACATGCAATAGCAAGGATAAATATCAATATCATTGGTACATAGTTTATGATTCCGTTTACATAAAATTCTAAAGTTGTAAAATGTTTATATGTGCTAATTACTGTACTTAATATATCTTAATAAAGTTATAGCCTATAACGTTATAGGAAAGTGCCTAATAGAGCATATAACAAGTGTTAAATTTTCAGTAAGTTATTATTGTATTAGTAGTTTCTTTGGGTTGCCATAACAAAATGTCATAAACTGGGTGGTTTAAACAATAAAAGTTTATTGTCTCAAAGTCTGGATGTCTGAAATCGAAGTGATGGCAAGGCTGGTTCGGTCTGAGGGCTATGAGGGAAAATCTGCTCCATGCCCCTTCCCAGCTTCTGGTGAATTGCTGTCAATCTTTAGCCTTCTTTGGCTTTCTGATACTTCACTCCAATCTCTGTTTCTATCTTCACGTGGTATTCTCCCTGTGTGCCTGTCTGTCCCTGTGCCTAATTTCCATGTGTTATAAGAAAACTGGTCACATTGAATTAGGGCCCACCCTAATGACTTCATTTTAACTTGATTACCTCTCTAAAAATTCCTTCCAAATAAAGTCACAATCAAAGATATTGGGAGATTGGGAGTTAGGGCTCCAACATATCTTTTTTGAGGGATAACAATGAAACCCCTTGGAGGAAGGAATATATTGCAAGAAATAGAAAAATCATTTAAAAAATTAAAAGTTTTTTTATTATATTGAAAAAAAATTCTCTCTCCAGATTCTCTGTTTATACATTACATTTATGAGGACCATTTGTTCACCCAACTCTAGTTGGTGGTGTTTGAAAGCCACCCTGGTACTCACTGTCCAAAATTAATCTAGACCAACTCCTCTTTATATGCTTGATCTTGCTGTTTAAAAAAATTGCTCTTCAACTTCTTGTTCTGTAAATACATCTTCATACTTAGCATTTGTCTGGCTCCTTTGATGAACGACAAGGTTTGGGTTCACTTTTCTGCTTGACTTGGTTGCTATCATCTAGGAAACCACTTTTGGTATTTCCGGCCTTTTCCCTAGGCTCTTCTGTGTTCATCTATCAAGTCCAGTTTTAGTACCATGAAAATGACTGGCTTTACACATCCTCTGTTCAGTCTCCCACAGAAAATGCCCTTACTGATATTTCTGAACAAAGCAAAACAATTCTGTGCTCTCTTCCATGTGACAGCACTTGAAAATATTTGAAGAGAACTATTTTATGCTTTTAATATACTACTTTTTCTTTTGAATTGCCCATCGAAGCCTTGTTTTTCTTGAATTCTTACATGTCCTACAAGGATAAACTCAAACATTACCCATCTAAAAATTCTGCAAACCTCAAACCCTGGCTGTGTTGATCATGACTTCTACCAAGTTGTAGTTCTCTGCATGCCTTAGATTATCTATTATAATTTATTGTAATTATTTAATCTTATTTTATCCACAATGCTATCTGCCTCTTGAGTAAGGATATCTTGCTTAAATCATCTTTTCAATTCCAGGGCAAAGAATTAAAATGAAAACTTACAGGCAATCAGTAAATTAACTTTGAATGAATGAATGAATAAAAGAGTCATGAGCTCTGTAAGCATTATCTTCAAGTTGAATAGTCATCAGTTCTCCAATATCTTATTATATTAGGTCTACTATCTGTCTGGTTAAACATCTGAGTGCAGGCTCATTAGTCCATGCTTTGCTTAAAATGCAGTGAGCAGAAGTGAACAAAATGATCTTGAAATACAACTTCCAGTTAGAAGTTACTGCAAGTTTTTGTTCTGAGAACGACACGTAACATTAGTTAGGATAATCTAGATTTTGGTGAAATATAGTACCTGTGATGGTTAATTTTATATGTCAACATAACTGGGCTAAGGGATGTCCAGATAGCTAACCAGTTAGGATTAGGGTTAGGGTTAGAGTTAGCTAACATTTCTGGGTGTGTCTGTGAGGGTATTTCCAGAAGAGATTAGCATTTGAATCTATAGACTGAGTAAAGAAGATTGCACTCACCTATGCAAGTGGCATCATCCAATGCACTGAGGGTCTGAATAGAACAAAAAAATGGAGGAAGAGAAAATTTTCTCTTTGCCTGAGTTGGGACGTCTATCATCTCCTGCTCTCTAATATTGGTGCTCTTAGTTCTCTGGCCTTCAGACTTGGTCTGGGACTTATTATCCTCCCCCTCTCCCCACTCCCCCTTCTTGGGCCTTTACACTTGTACTGGGACTTAAACACCATTGGCTTCCCTGGTTCTCAGGCCTTCAGGCTTGGTTCTCTGGAAGATATCAGATGTGGGACTTCTCAGCCTCCACAACTGCATAAGCCAATTCCTATAAAAATATATAAATATATAGATATATACAGATTATATACAGATTTCTCTCTATATATACATACATATATACATATATATGTAATTGGTTCTGTTTCTCCAGAGAATCCTGACTAATTCAGTACCCAAATTTTAACTACTTTAAAAATGCTGTAATTCTTTCTCATGTAACATCGCAGGCTT
Source organism: Lipotes vexillifer (assembly GCF_000442215.2). Taxonomy (NCBI): domain Eukaryota; kingdom Metazoa; phylum Chordata; class Mammalia; order Artiodactyla; family Lipotidae; genus Lipotes; species Lipotes vexillifer. The sequence goes on along the minus strand of NW_006773038.1, from coordinate 683 downwards.
GGGCAGACATACCCTGAATATTTATTTGGGGCCTAGAGTAATAGCAGCCCTTTTATCCTCTATACGTCACATGCAAATTCACTTCTGAGATTATCAACCAGAAAGAAGAAACACTACTGTAGCACAAGCATAGGGCTTTTTATTAACCAGTACTCACATTGAATGTGATTTCTGCTCACAGATCGTTGGTTGGAACTTAGTCACCTGGCCAAAACTAATTACAAAGCAAGTTGAAAAATGCAGCTTAACTGTATGCCCTGAAAGAAGAGGAAATAGATTTGGGGGAACATATAGCAGTTTTATATATGCTGTAGAGACATTCTTTTGTCAGAAAGATTGTCATAAAGGGATAATTAGGGGAGTGAGATAATGACCCAACTACTGAAACCAGTAAAACTTTAGCTAACTTTCTTTGATAGAGCACTATGTTAAAGGCACTGATCTGAGTGAATATCTGTCTACCTATCTATCTGTCTGTCTATGAACCTACGTACCTATAGTTCTAGCAAAAGAGTGAGTTAAATGTACTTTAAATTTAGAAATTAAGCAATAACTCCATCTGTTGAGAAATATAATGCAGATACTAGCTGCTGAAGTTAAAAACTAATAATAGGGACTTTCCTGGTGGTGCAGTGGTTAAGAATCCGCCTGCCAATGCAGGGGACATGGGTTCAATCCCTGGT
>NW_006773037.1:0-544 GCF_000442215.2 Lipotes vexillifer | reverse complement strand
TGATTTCATCGCTGACTGATATTCCATGGCACGTAAGTGCCACAACTTGGCGATCCATTTTTTTGCTTTTGTTAGTATTTAACTTGTATTGTTGACGAGTTTCCTGTAAAGAGGGCAGCCCCAAACTTTGGGTTGGCTCTGTCATTATGATTTTTGTTTCCCTAAGCCTAGTGCCTGAGGCTATGTACCTTGTTTTTTCGATGTTTCAGGAAATACCATACGTTTCTCCAGGGTGGCTGTTGGCAATTTACATTCCGCCCATCAGCATAACAATGCTCCCTCTTCTCCCTGGCCTGTCCTGCCTTTCTGGATTTTACACTTTTTTCAGATGGCCTTTTTGACCGGGGGGAAGTGAGAGTTCATTGTTGCGCAGATTTCCATTGCAAGCTTGCTTGTTTGGCCAAAAAGGGCGTATGCATTTTTTCCTGAATATATTCAGGATAAAACGCATGCGCCCTCTTTGGCCAAGGGCATCCTGTTTGGCGTTCTGCCTATTTTCATAGGCTTTAAATGCAATCCCAAACCACCTCCTGAAATCGGATTC
>NW_006773036.1:0-603 GCF_000442215.2 Lipotes vexillifer | reverse complement strand
CTCTCACTTTGTCCCAACTTACCCTTCCCCCTCCCTGTGTCCTCAAGTCCATTCTCTATGTCTGTGTCTTTACTCCTGTCCTGCCTCTAGTCTAACCATACTTTTGACCCCAATGTTCAGGATGGAAAGAATTGTTCAATAAAGTTGTCACAGAGTATAACTACTAATGATGTGTATCACTGCTGGCTTTAAGTTTACTGCTTAAAGCACATGTACAATGTTTGTGTGACAATTGAGTATAAGTGATAAAATGTATGGCCTATAAAGCCAAATGTATGGCCTATAAAGCCATAAGTGATAAAATGTATGGCCTATAAACCAAAACTGCCTGTTTGTGACCTATTAAACATGCATTGTACATCTGCTTTAATCATTAAAAAAATACATTCAGAGAATAATACAAAGATATATTTTGATTATTATCTTCCTTGTAATATGTCTACTAATTTTCAAACGTTTGTCTAAGTATTATGATAAAGTAATCAAAGAGAGAGGTAATGTTTCCATAATACAAAATATTGATGCTAAGCTTGGAACTCGAGCTTATTTCCAATTCTGTGCCCATTCCCCAAATTAGGCAGGACTGTGCCCCACTTCAGCAGG
>NW_006773035.1:0-719 GCF_000442215.2 Lipotes vexillifer | reverse complement strand
TGGGACTGGGACACACCAGGGGTGGGGCTTAGGTTCAGGCTAATGCAGTGTGATGGGCTGAGCAGTCACAGCAAGTCTAAGGAGAACATGGTCCCTGAAGGCTGGCCCTTGCCTTGCGCAGAAGGGATTCTGCCGTGAGGTGCGATCTGAGAGCCCCAGGTCCTGCCCTGCCTGACCCAGCCCAGGAGCTGAGGAGGCTGTGACCCAAGGCCAGTGGAGGCCAAACCAGGCCCTGCCCACCCCAGCACAAACACCCTCCCCTCTTCCTGACACTTTTGGGAAGATTTCCTTTTTGTTGACAGCACCCCCAAGTATGCTGGAGCTCTCATCTCTCCCCAGCCTTTGGCCCGGGACTGAGCGTGGCAAGGCTTCACTCCTGCCTGAGCGGGCCTTTTTCTTGGGCTGCCCCCGCCCCATCCCTACTCCCAGCTCTGTGCACTAGGCTGCTTATGCCCTCATCAGGCCCTTCACTTCTTAAGATTCCACCCCGTTTTTCACTCCCCTGAGCCCACTCCTACTTCTGACACCTTCCCTTGAGAAAGACATTGTCACCTCCACTTTCCAGAGAGAACCCCAGAGACCCTCAAGAGGCTCCCCACAGCTCCCTTGGTTCAGGCTCTGAACCCCTGCCTTGGAGGAGGCAGTGGTCCTCCTGTCCCCCACAGGCAGCTCCTCCCCCCAGAGGCCCCCACCCAGCCCCCGCCTCTCTTTCTGCCACC
>NW_006773034.1:0-211 GCF_000442215.2 Lipotes vexillifer | reverse complement strand
GGAAAACTGGACAGGTATATGTAAAAGTATGAGATTAGAACACTCCCTAACACCATACACAAACATAAGCTCAAAGTGGATTAAAGACCCATATGTAAGGCCAGACACTATCAAACTCTTAGTGGAAAACATAGGCTGAACACTCTGCGACACAAACCACAGCAAGATCCTTTGTGACCCACCTCCTAGAGAAATGGAAATAAAAACAAAA
>NW_006773033.1:0-258 GCF_000442215.2 Lipotes vexillifer | reverse complement strand
ATTCGTTTGCAAATACTTTCTCCCATTCTGAGGGCTGTCTTTTCATCTTGTTTATGGTTTCCTATGCTGTGCAAAAATTTTAAGTTTCATTAGGCCCCATTTCTTTATTTTTGTTTTTATTCCCATTACTCTAGGAGATGGGTCAAAAAAGATCTTGCTGTGATTTATGTCAAAGAGTGTTCTGCCTATGTTTTCCTCTCAGAGTTTTATAGTGTCCGGTCTTACATTTAGGTCTCGAATCCATTGTGAGTTTATTTT
>NW_006773032.1:0-363 GCF_000442215.2 Lipotes vexillifer | reverse complement strand
ACCAGTTCCCTCAGTTTTTGTTCTTTGGGCTTCATGAAGCTGGTTGCTCACCATAGATTTGGGAAAATTTCAGCCAATATTACTTTAAATAACTCTTCTGCCCCTTTCTCTTTCTCTTCTCCTGGAACTCATCTGATGAATATATTGGTTCACTTGATCATGTCCCATAAGTTCCATAGACTGTCTTCCTTATTTTTTTAATTCTTTTCTCTTTTTCTTCCTCTAAGTGGATAATTTTAAATGATCTGGCATCAACTTCACTGATTCTTTCTTCTGGTTGACCAAGTCTGCTCTTGTAGCCTTCTGTTGAATTTTTTATGTCAGACACTTTATTCTTCAGTTCCAGAATTTGTTTGGTTCTTT
>NW_006773029.1:0-571 GCF_000442215.2 Lipotes vexillifer | reverse complement strand
ACTGAAAAAAAAAAAAAAAAAAATCAGGGGCTGGTACCTCCACCCTGATATGCAGAAAACAATGTCAAGTATGGAGAGACTGAAAATCTGGCATGGTGGAGGATAAGTCCTTCTAAACGTCTATCATAATAAATAACATGGGTAGGTTGACAGTGAACTACCTCAGTTTCTCAAACGTGAGTAAATACAAGGAATATCTAGAATATTATGATGGCTCAACATAAAATGAACTATACCAGATCAGGTTCTTGGAAAGAGGCTGCTACTTACACCAAAAGCTCACCCAAGTCAAGCCTAAGTTAGGAGTTTGAGAGACCTATTAACAGTCCTACCCATTCAAGATTTTCCTGACTTTTAATATCACACATGTCACTTGTCATCTTTTCTGTGCTTCTGTAGCCTCGGCCTCTTTAAGCTTTAGTTTTTTATTAAGTTATCCTTTTAACTTCCAAGTGTCTGTTACCATTAGACATGGAGACATCCAATAGGTGTTGGGTAGAGTTTATCTTGTGTGTAGTTCATGTAATTCTTATTGAATGGGGCCAGCTTTAAAATGATCTACTCTACTCTA
>NW_006773028.1:0-19661 GCF_000442215.2 Lipotes vexillifer | reverse complement strand
CCCGTGTCCCCTGCATCGGCAGGCGGACTCCCAACCACTGCGCCACCAGGGAAGCCCCTGCCCACTACATTTTAAGGCACCTTCTCATAAACTGGAGACTCTAAAGAGGAGGAAGGACCAGGATGAGGAACTCCACTTGAGGAATACTAAAGGGAATCTAGCATAAACAGCTTGGAAAAAGACGACTTACAGAGATCGTGGTGCTGTCTTTATTCAAATAACTGAGGATCTGCTGTGAGAATTGTTAGATTTATTTGCTACACAGAAATTAGGATCCCTTCCTGGGAACTTGGGGTTGGTAGATGCGAACTATTACGTTTAGAATGGATAAACAACAAGGTCCTATTGTATAGCACAGGGAACTATATCCAATCTCTTGGGATAAACCATAATGAAAAAGAATATTAAAAAAAGAATGTATGTATGTGTAAAACTGAGTCACTTTGCTGTACAGCAAAGTTGGGCACAACATTGTAAATCAACTACATTTCAATTTAAAAAAACGAAACTAGGATCCCTAGAGGAGGCATCTGCATCAGATGGTATTGAAGATGTTTAATGCCCTGCCCACTCACACAACTGGTAATTACGTGGGGGAAAGTGCCACACTCTCCATGAATCAAACACCAAGAATTGGCCTAGGGCTGTACCAACAGATTTTCTTCATCATGGATTGCAGAGTTCTTTTCTAGCCAAGCTAGTGAATGGAAGGGCAACCCAAACTGAAATAATGATTTTTAATACATCTCACAGACAAGTCCAAGTATATTAGAAAGAGAAAACACAGCAGTAGCTACACCATATATTTCATATTTGACCAAAAATTGGCCACACAGAAGCCTTAGTCATCATAAAGAACTTCTGTGGTCAGACAGAATATGTACATAGAAATAAATGAAAACATCACTGCTGAACTATTCTTTAAAAGCTATCATTGCACAAGTTGCTTTCAACATACAAACAATTCTTATTCTGAAAGACCATTTGTACACAGTAGTGCAATACATATTTATTTTTGTCTTACTCTTTGGCATCCTAAAAAAATAGTTTTCAAAATATCTACATCCATTTATAAAAATGCAGGTACTTTAGCAACAAATCACAACCAGCTAAAAGCGCTTAAGTAAAAGACCTAGGGCCAGAAATAAAACCCAAAAGATAAGACATATTAGAAAAATATATAGAGAGAAGCAAATCAATAGACTATAATCTCAATATTGAGCACAGAGTTTGGCAAATAGCTGGTGAATAGAAATAAATGCTCCCTACAGAATGGCTCAGTTAGGTATAGAGCATAACTGATTTGTGAAAAAATAACTGTGTGTGCATCTTCCTAGATCTTTTCAAAACTTCTTGACAATATTTACCAAACATAAAGAAAACTGATATATTAAATCATGCTAATAAAATGAAGCAGCCGGACCTGTTGCTCTAAGGAAGTGGTGATAAAATAACCTGCTGTGTATAAGGCCCGAATCACCCAATGGTGTAATGCCCTGCAAACTTAGTTGACGAAGGGAGATTTCAGGGCAGTTTTTAATTGCTTGCTCTCCACCTCTTTGAATTCACAATATGTTCGGCTTTAAGAAAAAAAAAAAAAAAGGACCTACAGCCGAAAAAAAGGTATATTAACTTATACTGAGTGTCTGTATCTTATATTTAAAGTATGTATCTTATATTTAAAAACAGTTTTTTCTTGGACTTTTATCCTACAATAAACCAACTACAACTGCAAAAGCAATAAAAACCAGTACCAACAAAAACTAATGTGCTAGGGGATTTACAGCAAAGGAACAACAGCTTGATATTTTCTGGCTGTATAAAGAGGTCTCCTGTCAACTCATTATCTTCCACTTACAAGAATTTTACTACATTTTAAAAGGCCCGAGGGAGCTATTGTAATGTTTCAAACTCAAAACTATCATCCCGAGGGTTCATATACCTTAGACTACCTACAGCCAGCCAAAATCTCAATTTGCCTCCATGAACCCTCCAAAGTAAGTCAGGATTGTTAAAAGTAGTGGGTTCCCAATCGACTGACATTTTCAACAACAGATGGGTGGAAATAGCCTTCACAGATTTCAGAACCATAATATATCCCCTTGTGTAGCACCTATAAATAATACAAACAATATCCCTATCATCATTGGAGATGTAAGAAGTCAATATAGACCATCCCCTCTCTTGAAACACATTATCTGAGGTGTTTGGGGCTTTCTTTTTTAAAATACTTTATATTCTTCAAGTGATCTGTGGCCACACAAGACTGATTTTCCCAACTGAACCTCATTATGTGTCTGCTATTGCCTCTCCACCATCAGCCAGATTTATTCATTTCCATTCAACAATTAATTATTAAAATTTTACTCTGTACAAGACAAAGTGCTGGGGCAGGTGGTACTAGAAATTGACAGTCCCATCATCAGTGAGTTTTCAGTCTAGTGGATGAAAGACTCGTACACAAGTGTCTACTCTCCAAGGCATCCCAATGGCACCTGAATGATGAAACCAAGACCCAAGGGTGGCCAAGGAGAAAAGAGGTGCTTGGCTGTGGTAAATGGGGAGAGATAGTGGAGGAGGTGTCACGTGAATTGGCCCTGAGAAGACAGGATGTCGTGGAATTTGCTTGGCAAAGATTAAAGGGAAGGAGAAGAGAGAAGACTTCAAGCAGAGAAAAAACAATGAGCAGAATCTGCAAAAGCAAAAATGGCAAAAAGCATTGGGTACACCAGAAGACCAGGTAAGGGAGGGTGCTAGCGAGAAGCAGGGTTCACGCATCCACGCTGGACTCACAGGGTCTGAAAAAATCATCTTCCTCTCTCTGTAAGTTATACTCTCTGACTGAGTGCTCAGCCTCAGAAGGGCCCAGCATGAAGCAAGAAGGAAGAGGCAAATCCTAGCCAGATGTCCAGGTCCCAGACTAAACCCGGGAAGCCACAGAGCGACATGTCTTGTGACTAAGACTTTCTCCCGTCAATCCAAAAGGTACTGAGACTCCGAAAAGACATTTACCAGTGGAAACTTGCCTTATTCTTCCTTTTAAAACTGTTCCGTTTTGAAATAAGAGGAGAACCTCTAAACTCTGAATTAACCCAGGCACCTGCTTTCTCTGTTCCTTCACAGGTCACTGAAGGCTGAAGCTGCTTGGAAAAAAAAAATCATATAATTGTGGGACTTGGTACATCCAGGCTGCACAGCATCAGGTCCCCTGACTCAGCTGGTCCTCCTGTTTCCTAGAGGGGATATTTCATCAGACTTACAGCCTCCTCTCCTAGCACATAGCTAGGTTATATCACATTTCCCAGCCTCCCTTGCAGTTAGTTTGTGATGTGTGACTGAGTTCTACCAATGAAATGTGAACGAAAGGGATTATGCTAATTTCCAGGCCTGGTCCATAAAAACCTTCCAAGTGTGATCCTCCATGTTCTTTCCTCCTCTCTTGATGTGATGCAAAAAGCCCAGTAGCTGTGGAAGCCATGCATTGGAAATGGAGAAACTACAAAATGGAAGTAAACTGGATTTCTGAAGGACAACCAGGAGGAATGTCACTTATTCTCAAGGTCCACCCATTTCGGACCTTGAGATTTGAGGGGTTATCTTTACAAGGAGCTAACATTATCTTAAAATACACAAATTCTGACAATGTTCTTTGCATTAGTTTGGGTCTACTGAGAAGTAGGCACCAAGACAGGATTAGAAATACAAATGGTTTACTGGGAAGATGAGAGGTCCATCAGACTACAATGTGGACAGAGAAAGGGAAGGGAGGAGGGTGAACAGGAAATCTCAGACTGCAGCACAGTTCCAAGAAAGTTCTGGTCAAGCCAGTGGGAGTTCTCAAGCCAACATGGCCCACTAGGAAAATCCTGCATCCCACAGGAATGAGGCTGCAACGGGAACCCGCGTTTCACTCATGGGGAGGAGCCCAGGGGCTCAGCGTGGTCTTAGTATCAATGCAGAGGTAGCTCCAGAGGGGCACCAACTTGGCCATCAGTCAACAATGCTCCAGCTGCAGATGTGAGCAGCTCATGGTCATGGATAGCACACTCCTCAAACTTTCAAATTTCAAGTCCTACCTTCCCTTTCCTCCTTCCATTTACCCAAATGCACACCTACCCTTTCCTCCTTTGTTCCTATCTTTTAAGAAGAGTTATTCTTTCTCTAGTCCAAAGCTAATCTCTCCATGTATTCCAGCTAATAGGTCCTCAGATCTTCTTAGAGACATCATTCCATTAATCGTCTCCTTCCTCTTCCTCTCTTCTGGATCCTATCTATCCTCTAGTATGCAAACATGCTCGAGATTTTCAAACTTAAAAACTAAAAAAATTTTTTTACTTAAGTATAGTTGATTTACAATGTTTCAGGTGTACAGCAAAGTGATTCAGCTATGTATAAACATCTATTCGTTTTTAGATTCTTTTCCATTACAGGTTATTACAAGATATTGAATACAGTTCCCTGTGCTATATAGTAGGACCTTGTTGTTCATCTGTTTTATATATAAAGTGTGTATCTGTTAATCCCAAATTCCAAATTTACCCCTCCCCCCCCTTTCCCTTTTGGTGACCATAACTTAGTTTTCTATGTCTGTGAGTCTATTTCTGTTTTGTAAATAAGTTCACTTGTATCATTTTTTTTGGATTCCACATATAAGTGATATCATATGATGTTTGCCTTTCTCTTTCTGACATACTTCACTTACTATGATAATCTCTAGGTCCATCCATGTTGCTGTAAATGGCATTATTTCATCCTTTTTTATGGCTGAATAGTATTCTATTGTATATATACATACCATATCTTCTTTATCCATTCATCTGCCAATGGACACAGGTTGCTTCTATGTCTTGGCTATTAAAAATTAAGATTTAAAAATATTCATGGACCCTCTTTCTTTCCTTCCCTTCCCATCTCAGCTTTTTGCAGGAGCAGTGTGAGTGAACTGTCTCATTTCTCATTTCTTGTTGCTCACCAAGTGCTCTCATTAGGATTACACAAACCTACAAGTTGACATATCCTGGAACCTGTGCCAACCTCTCTGAAATGTTTAGCACTCTTGACCACTCCTTCCTTCTGGAAACTCCTGCTTTGAGTCCTGGGACACCCTATCCTTAGGTTTTCCTCCTCCTGTAGCTCATTCCTTCTAAGGCTTCTTTTTATTGGCCTCCTCCTGAAATGTCCACTTCCCAGGGCTTCTACTCTTGGTTCTCTCTGTTCTCCATCTCTCACATTAATCTCACCCACCCCCAGCACCAGCGTCATGACTTAATTGAACACCATACACCGATGACATCACCCCATGCAGTCACCCAAACCTGAAACCTGGGAGTTGTCCGCAGTTCATTCCTCCCTCTCAACACCTATATCCAATCAGTCACCAAGTGCTGAGGATTCTATTTCTAAACCATCAGCTCCTCAACGCCACCCTTACTGCCACTGCCCCGTTGCTTTTCCCATGGACTGCTGCAAGAGCATAGGTACTGATCCCCTGATCCCATTCCCTTAGTCACATCTCTACATGGCTGTAAGACAATAGTTCTAAAGCACAAACTGGATCGTGAAAATTCTTCATTGAAATTCCAGAAGTGGTTCCTCACTGCCTACAGGACAAAGGCCAATCTCCTTAGAATAGTATGGAAGACCCTTCATGCTCAGGCTCCCGTTTATGTTTTAGCCTATCTTCCTCCACGTTCCCAAGCTCTAATCATACTGAACTAACTGAAATTCACACAGTGTGGCATGTGTTCTGTGCTTCTACAGCTTTGTACACACCTTTTGCCTTGAATGCTCCTTCCACTACCCTGTCCCACTGGGAGAACTTATTACAGATTCTTTCAATATTCAGTGTGGGATTCATGTGTTCAGAGATGTCCTAACTCACTAACTCACCCTTCTGTGGGGCCCCTTCCCATCTCCACACCCCCATCCCAGACCATTCAAGTGGCTCTTGTACAGCTAGTACCAGTTCATGGCACCCACCACATGATTCCAGGACAGCAGTTTTATCCTGTTCCTTTCTGAACAGCATTGACACAAAGTAGGCACTTACTGAAATGTTTACTGATGGAAAGAATGAATGATGAATAAATCCAATCCTCCCTCTTGCATTCGTCCTGATAAAACTTGCCTCTTAAAAACAAAATTCTCAGAGTGGCCAAAAACCATGATGACGCTGATCAACATTACAGGCACGCGCTGATGGCCAAGTTCAAGTAGTGTCATCTTCAATTTACATGTGAAAAGTGAGCACTTGGCATCAGAGGAGAAAGCTTCAAATATTCTACATAAGATCACCGTAAAGATAGCTCAAGGGCTATTATCCCAAGGGACGTGCATTCATCCTCAGTAACTGTATAAACCAGGGTTCACGTTTCACACAGGACTTTCTAACACAAATTGGAAACAGGAGACGGTTAAACTAGGCAAAGAAAAGTGTGGCTCTGAAACACAAGGAACTACATATGCATTTTACATTAAACACTGTTGTAATGTGCTCACAGAATGTAGTATAAAAATTATCCTAAAAGTCATAGCTTGTAAATTTAATATGTAAATAGGAATTTAAAATTAGAAATCTCCATGGCCACTGAATACGAAAAGAGTAAAAAGAAAAAGGAAATGAAAGATAAAATATACAGTTTCAAACTCTCTGGGATGCATCGACCCTTCTGCCTCATCAGTGGGAGGCCAGTTATCACATTCAATGTACTGGGTAAACACAAGGGTTTACGGAAAATGGAACTTTTTATGAAAAATCATGGGTCAAACATCTCTATGACATATCTGCTGTTAAAGGAAACACACTTTTTCTCATACGTGACCTGATGATGCATGATGTGCTTATCCAGAGAGACAGCTTAATACGGTTCTCATCCCAAAGCTTAGTCAGAATAGCTTTTTTAAAATTTGAAAAAATAAATCCCAAACATAGTTCTCATAAAATATTAAATCCTGCCAAAGACGGATGCTTTCAGGGACACAGTCCAAAGAAAGCTTTTAATTTATTTAATGTTCTATGAGCTAATGGTATCAAGAAGATGTGTATCTTTGTTATAGAATACACAAATCAGTGATGCCTATATACACCACCCACTTGACTCAGTCCCTGCTGTTCAGCTTTAAAAGAGTAGCTGTTTTCCTGGAACTGAAACCTGAGGCTTAAATCTGCAAAAAGTCTGGGATGACATCAAACTTAACATTTTTGCCAGGCCAGTAAAATTACTTCTCAAAATAGTGTGCTAGTATATCAGCTTTTAGACACACCTAAATGAAACGTCAGGAAAGGACTTCCATGTTTACTCCTCTGGCCCATTAATAACCATCTCTGACTGTAATAACTGAAGGTCCCATGTTCTCAATGCAATGGCACCAGCAAATCCCCTTGGAAGTTTGCTCATAACCACCTAAGTCTAAGTAGATGTGACCTCTCAGGTTTTAGACTAATGATGCTAAAGAAATGCATTTGCAGGCTGAACAGCTTAAACACTTCAGAGCACTGGGAGAAACTCCTTAAACTAAAGAAATATTCAGGGAAAATCTGTATCAATTGGGTGGTTCATTGGTACGTACAAAATTTATCCTTTAACAAACCAAATGGGAATTTGAATGATTTCCCTCTCTTTCTTCTCCTTATACTTTTCAAGTTCAATGTCAGTACTGTTCCATCTCTGCCCTTTATATTCTTTGCCTCTTGTCTGAAGTTTTCAACTAAGAGTTACTCTACAATACTGTTGTGGTTATGGAGGGAAGTGTTCTTATTCTTCGGAGATGATGCTGAAGTGTTTAGGGGTAACACGTCATGAGGTCTGCAACGTAATTTCAAATGATTCTAAAAAAAAAAGCCCCTTTCCCAAATACAGATACTCAAAAGTATACACAGAGAGATACGGTAACAAATAATCACTGAGTGTAAAGTTAGGGTATAGAAGTGTTCCTTATATTCTTTCACCTTTCCTCTAGTTTGACTTTTTCAAAAGAGGAATAAAGTTTAAAAGAATTACTCTACTTAATGAGTGCCAGCTTTTCATATCATAAATGCATTTTTTTTGGTATCACAAACCTAAAATTTGGGGGACCTTGTACTAAAGAGATGTCAGGACCAACAAAAGACACCTTTGATTGTCTTGCAGAGGCACAACCTTGATTCAGTTTGCACGTCCTGGAGGCAGCTGGGATTGGAGTCTGGGATGAATATGGAGGGCTGGATGAACACATCCACAATCTAGGCACTTCCCTCCAGAAGTCCCCAGAAAGCTGGGGCCTAGGGGTCTCCTGGTCTCTACCTCCCAGTGAGCTCCTGATTACTGGCCCTCTCTCCAGTATCCACCTGTAGCTCCTGGGAAATGTCTGGAAGTTCAGTAAGGGTTTGGGGGTAGATTCAAAGCACACACATGGGATGAATTTGCCAAATAAACAGCTGCGTGTTAGACCTCTTAATTTTAAAATATAAGTGTTATAAATGTTCTTAAATGCTTTCAAAATTTCAGCTGAGTCTAAAATGCTTCTTCAGATATTTATGTGCAAATCTTACGCAAGTGATTTGCTATTCTAATCAGTACAGATCTGGTCAGAGAAACAAAAGACTGGAACTAAAGGTATGCTTCATTTCTGACAAGACGTGAATTCTCTTTCTCCTTCAGTTACACTGGCACCGATGACAAGAAGACATTTTTTTTTGGCCACACTGCATGGCTTGCGGGATCTTAGTTCCTCTATCAGGGATCAAACCCGAGCCCTCGGCAGTGAAAGCATGGAGTCCTAACCACTGGACCACCAGGGAAGTCCCAAGAGGACATTTTAAACATTTCCTTTCAGCAGGCATGTTGGGGATGGTCGACTTCATCCTTACAGAGCATGCTTGTTGAGAGGGAAGGTGGCAGAAGGCAGTTTCTTCTCCTTGCAACTATTTTTTCTAAAATCACTTCCCACTTGCCCTAAGACAGGATTTCTAAATGAAGGCACCCAAACTGTACTCAAAACAGGGCCCTAAACAACTGTTTTCAAACGCCAGACAAAAGTGTCGGCTTCAGAGAGATGACGTGACACTGTCCACATGATATTTTCTTCGGGATGTAACAAGTTGATATAAACATAACTTTCTTTAATGTGTTTGTGCTAATAGGATGCTAAATTTCTAACTCACACACCAGGATCTTGGCTACAGTCTATCTCTCCTGAACATGGTTGTCTTGTAATTAGCCTGATATATCTGGGGTAATAAATACAGAGCTTCAGAAGAACTCAATAAACCCAAATGAAATCTTTACCACCTAAAGCAGCTTAGATGGCTTGTAATCAACTAGATGGTGTTTTCTCAATAAGAAATACAGATTGCAAGGTAAGGTATCCTTTGACCTATCTATACTGAGTGTTTGTTTACTTATGTGGCAGGCATGGTGCTAGGAACCATGCCATGCATATGATGAGCTATTTTGTTCTCAGTACACACTGGGAGGTAATGTTAGAGGCGTTGGACAGGAGAGAACAAGGAAGCTCTGAGAAGGGGAAATGAACACGCATCAAGCGCTACCACGTGGCACTATTAACAGTGCTCTTTACACGTTATCCCACTTAACTCTTCTCTACAACCTTAGGACGTAAGTAACAGTAACCCCATTTTGCAGAGGAGAAAACTGGGAGGTAAATAACTCAACCAAGATTGCTGAGCTGGGAACCCCCTTATGTATCATGGGCACAATTCCTCCCTCTGGCCACCATACGCCACAAGCTCCAAGCTGGGGGCAGAGGTAATGGCCATGGAGGGGACTACCACAAATATCACCTTCTGGTCATCCACTAAGGCTACAGAAACCCGGTGCCTGGAGGGGGGGGAATACGCAACCATGCCCTAGGGGGAAAGCAAGTTTCTCTTTAAATCCAGAGGATGTGATCTACTGGGGGTCCTTGTGTTCTGGTTTAACCCAGAGTTTAAAGTTGAATGTACACAAATTGCCAATCTGACACCAAGACTGACTCAGCCTTCTCAAGATCCTGTAAGTGACCAATCACCGAGAGAGGGGAAAGCTCTAGAAGACCCACTGGAAGGCTCTTTTCAGCTGCCTTCCTGCTTGTCCCTCATACCTCCCTCTGTATGACTAACTTGGGGTCTAAATTTACATGTGTGATTATTCACAATAGCTGAAGGTGGAAACTACCCAAATGTCTATCAACTGAAGAATGGGTAAACAAATTGTGGTATATTTGTGGCATACAATGGAATATTATCCAGTCATAAGAAGGACTGAAATATCTGATACATGCTACAATGTGGACGAACCTCAAAAACATTACGCTAAGTGAAAGAGGCCAGACCCCAGAAATCACATATTATATGATTCCATTTATACGAAGCATCCAGAAGAGGTAAATCCATAGAAGCAGAAAGCAGATTAGTGGCTTCCAGGGGATGAAAAATGAGGGGAATGGGAGTGACTTCTTAAGAGGTATGGGGATTCCTTTGGGGTGATGAAAATGTTTTGGAACTAAATAGAGGTGATGACTGCACACTAAACTGTATACTTTAAGAGGGTTAATTTCATGTTATGTAAATTTACTTCAATAAAAGAATGCACACATGTGAATGCACACTCCCTGGGCAGTCTTGAATAACGATGTACAGTATGCCAAGCCATAAAGATGCCCCACCCTGGGCTCTTTTTACATTACACACAAATAGACAGACGGATTTCCTGTAAGTAAGCTGATCTTGTAGAAAAAAATGTTAGAGAAAGAAAATGAGACCTAAGCCGACTCAACAAAACAAAACAAGACTCAACACTGTATCTTTTTCATCTTTCTATCTCCTCTATCCCACTAAACCAAACATAAAGCCCAATCACTGAGTATACCACACACAGAAAAACTGGTACTTAAAAGACCCAATAAAATGAAATCTATTGTAGGTTGTCCCCCAATTAAATAGAAAGATCCAACAGGCCCTTAAACATATGAAAAGAGGCACAATCTTGCTGGTAATCAGGGATACTCAAACAAAAACAACTAGGAAATCACTTTCCATCCATCAGAGTGGGAAAACTGTAAAAGGTTCCAATTCTGTAGCTGTGGTGAGGTAACTGGGTACTTCATATTTTGCTGGGGAGACTCCATTGATGCAACTTTTTTGGAATGCCATCTTTGGAATGGCGTTATCTTTGACTCAGCTCTTAGGAATCTATCCTTCAAATATCAAAGTAAGGAAGTAAGACTATATGTACAAGAATTTTAACTGTGGTGTTTTGGGGAATGGTAAAAACCTAGGATGTTCCTGAATGCCCATCAACTGAGGAATATTTAAAGAAACTATGGTACAGCTATAACATAAGAGACATTCAACTTATATTAAAAAGAGGCATTAGATTTATGATTATCGATAAGGAAAAATGCTGTGACATAATATTAAGTAAAAAAAATAAGTTGCAGAGTACTATTTATGATTTCATTTTTAGAGAGAGAAAAAATATCTTATATATGTATACATACATATATATGTTGGTGTATATATTGCAGTCAGAGAAAGGAAAAAAATAATCTGAGAAGTGGGGAAAAAGACAATGAACTTTTCAATATTCACCTTTATGTTGTTTGAAACATTTTAACAATCATGTATTGTCCTGTGACTGTTTTTTAAGTAGAAAAGCTTTAAATAAACAGGATTTTTTTCCTGAACTTGACTTTTATGAGTGATAAATATAAATCCAAGAAATATGGAGATGACGATCCCACCAAAACCTAGTTTGAGGGTATGTCCTGAAGTTGAGGGATTCATCTTCAGCCTTCCTAACTGTCTGTATTCCATCCAGACAGTGGGACTCAAAGTGGGACCTGCAGACCACCCCCAGACCTAGAAACTGGGAGTAGAGTTTAGAGATTTTATAGCAGTTTGCCGGAGTAATTTCATGACTGTTGAATGTAACAATTAAAAAAAAAATCTTAATCAGGCTTATGTTTTTATGTCTTTTTAATTTCATTTTTCTAGTAATTCATTTTTATTGTATTTTATAAAATTATCAGTTCATGACTCAAACAAAACGGTTAATGAAGCACACAGTTCTAAACAATGAGAGTTGATGTTCATAATGATAAAACATAGTAATATATTTAGGAACTTTAATAATGAAAGATTAAATCTTATTAAACATATTAGGACTATGCTAATATAATCAAACTCTTATGAAAAGATACCAAATAGATGAGAAGAAAACTTTCGGGTAATCAGAACAGATTTCTAACCTAAGTAAATGATTAAGCAGTTTCTCTCGTTAAGAACAATGAACTCTAGATTATATTTATATGTGAAAACTAAGAGAACTGGGGAATAAATGAAACCCCAGATAACTCCAAAAACCAACTACCAAGAGTTCAACCAAAGACAATTAAACTTTTGCCAAAACTGTGGATAAGAAACAAAGTTGACCTGACTTTCATTTTTCTCCCCTCTCATACTTCTGAGTCAAGATGCTAATGATGACAGAGAAAGGCAGTAAGAAAGAGAAGCCAGGGGCCCGAAGGGGTGGGAGGCGGGGTCTGACTTTCCTGAGTTGACTCTCTTTTAAGTTTCACTTACCAGTAATCTACACTGGAGGTGGGGAGGGGCTGGGAGAGAAAGCGTTTACATCCTCCTAAGTCTTGTGAGTTTTCCACACCGAGACATATTTTCTAAAATCAGAATGCACCAAGTTATCGTTACCAAGAAAAACTGGCTGGAAGAAGAAAGAACCAAATAGGCTCCCAGCCAAAAGCTAAAATAAAAACCATGATCATTTGTAAATGCAAATTTCTTCTCTCCTCCCTAAAATTTTTAAACTAATGCTAAAGTGAGGTGCACTTCCAAATCTGGCAGCTTAAATAAAAATAACTGTGAATGCCACGGTGGTGGATGAAATGCTTTACAATTCACAGCTGTAGTGCTGAAATAGGGAAATCCTGGATTCTCACCAAAGGGGACACAGGCATTGGAAGATCTATGACACAGTTTGGTATTTTGAGGATTTCTGAGAAGTTAGAAAAAATTGGGTTATTTTCATATCAGTTGGACTTTATATGACAAGGGCACCCTAAAATGAAAAGAAGCCCTGTGTATGGCGGTGCTATGATACTATATGGAATCCTTGTAACAAACACTGTATTCAAAAGAGGCTGAGAAATAAATGAGTCTATGGCCCTGGGAAGTGGGGCAGGTGGTGGGCAGCTGGGTGACCTTTTAAAGCATGGTTCCCAAGAGACAGTCTTCTGCCTCACCTGCTCTGCTTCAAGGGCACATCAAACTGGCCCCCAAATGATATCTTCAGTGGGCAGTGATCAGTTAAACACCTCCTCTGTCAGCACCCGGGAGCTATGCGAATGAATGCAACTGAAAGACAAAGTATGTTAGGCCAGACAGATCAGTGTTAACAAAATGCAGTCTCAGGCCACCCCGTGGTATTTACGAAGCTCTCAGTCTGCAGTGATGCTGAATTACCTGTAAATTTAGAGCTTAGAAAAGGTCTGCTGAGGAAGAACTCCAAAATCCTTAGTCCAGCTAGATTTCACCTCCCCTGGATTTCCACCAAGCCTATGGAGCGGGGTACAAATGGTCATCCCCTTTGTCAAACCTTATGCCCCCTTTTCACCCTTTGTCCCCCTGACCTCTTTGTGACAGCTGACACTGCTCCGCGGCTTTTTATTTTCTCTTTCAATTATTCTCTCTCCCCCCCGCTTAGCTGCTTCTCCTGTTTCCTCCCTGGCTACTGCTCCTCTCTTTCCTTCCTCTGCTTGGCCGAGGGTGCTTCCCAAGGCCCTGGGTTTCTCGCGCTGAGAAATCATCTGTTTGCAGGGCATCAATTCTCTCCTCGCAGAGAACCCCCAAACCATCCCCATCCCCTGCCTTGGACTCCTCTCCCTTATTTTCAGCTCTCCAGTGAACCATTTTCCTAGCACGTGGTGCCTCTACTGCATGTTTAACCCACTCGAAAGCCTTCATTTCTTCCCCTTGGGTGACTGCCTCATACAAAAGAGCCTGTCTCGTGACTCACTCCCTTCTTCAACGGCAGAAATGCCACCCAGTCCCCTAATCATAGAGCCTTCTTTACATCTTCAATTCCAATCATCCAAGGCCCGTTGATTCGTTAAATCTCACCTCTGTCTCTTGCTACCCACCGGTACTGACCAGATCCCGTTTAGCTCAGAGTAACTGCTTCTCCTCTTCTTCCCAAATTGGCCAACTCGCTGCTGTCATTTTGATCTTCCAATCACCACCCCTGTCATTTTGACCTTTCCATCACTGTCCCCAGCGATTCAAGAACCCTCCCCAGCACCTGCATCGCCTAGCAATGAGGGGTTAAGTAGAGCAGAGTTGCCCAGAGCTCAGGCTCTGGAGCCTGACAGCCGGGCTTTGAATCCCAGAGCCATCACTTCATTGCCCTCCGTCTCCTAAACCCTTAAACGAAGTTAATAATATCTTCCTGAGAGGGCTGCTGCGAGGATAGGATTAGTTAATAGATGTAAAGAACTTGCAATAGCGCCTTGTGCAGTGAGCACGGGTTCGGTGCTAACCTCTGATGGCTCCCAGCTAGACTGGCCTATCCGGTGTGTTCTTTTCCCTCTGTTGTCATCCCTGCCCTCATCCAGCTTATACTGGGCGGGAGACCCTTTCTCCTCCCGGCTGCTTGATACAAATTCCACCGACCGTCAAGGCTCAGGGATAATTCCCACCCAGCCGGTGGTTCTTCCCCAATTACTCCAGCTGCACCTGTGGCTCCTGTCCCTGAACTCCCATAATACTTTCTGGATGTCCCTATATCAAGTTGTTCTTTAAATGACCAAGTGTGAGAGGCAGCCCACACACTGCAGACAGCATTGGTTCTAGAGCCAGAGGCCTGACTCTTTGCTACGAGTTCCCCTAAGTGAGTTCTCAAGGTCTCTGCCCCTCAGCTTCTTTCTCTGAAAAAGTTACACTGTTACCTCACTGATAAAGTTTTCTCAAAGACAGTAAGATCATGTAAAGAAATAAGATCATCACTTTGTCAGGCATATTAATAAACACTGGTTCCCTGCCAGTGAGACTGTAAACCCCTCAAGAGCAGCTCACGTTTCTCCCAGCTCCAAGGACAGTACGATGCAGAAATTCAAAAGACCCGTAGGTGAAGGGCAGACCGATATAACCGAACCCCTTCCAAGCCTAGAGATTCTCCATCAATATTCTGAAATGGGCTTTTCCATAACTGTGCTAAATAACTGACAGCTTCCAACATAAAACGCATTTTCACATACTCAGTATGCCAAGAACATAAGCTGATCTTATGTTTGCTCTAATGAGGGATTATATGATCCACCTCACCTTTATCTAACTCTTATATGATATTAAGACCTTTTTTTAGGACTCATTTTGACAAAATCCAGAAAGTCCACGGCAAAAGAAGAAAGAGAAATGGCAACACAAAGTAATCTGAAAGATTCTTCATAGCTAAACAGGGAATTTTGAACCACAACCTTAGTCATAAACCCACAGCAGGCAAATCAGAAGCAGCGAAAGATCAAGTATGCAGGGGAGAACCAGGGTTGAAGTGGGACCCGGGTTCAGGGAGTGGGTTACAGCACTCACAAGACATGCTGCCGGAAGTGGTGCTGTACCTTCATCACGGCCGCCCCCCACCTGACCATCCCGAGCAGCCTCAGAGGAAACAGACAACCCCCATACACTTTCCAGCTGCATCTCGGCAGCCACAAAGTACGCACACATCACCAGCCAACGTACAAAATTATATCAGTAGCATCACTGTGAAAAGGGGAAAATCTTCAACTCGTGATGAGTAACCTGTGTTATTTAGATTCTGTCACCAAGACCTAATGCTAAGCTTAAGGGGAGACCCCTCTACACACACCCACACAAGCCTGATAACTGGCTACCCAAGAGCACGATCTCACCATCAAATATCCGGGGCACTTAAAAGACCAAAGCAGCAAATCCTCTGGTGGAGGGTGGGAGCCCACGGTGGTGGGGGTGGGGGTACTTTGGGGTCTGTAGCTCTGCTCCCCCTGGTGTTCAATGACCAATGGAAATATGTCACTGGGTTCAAAAGGAGGGAGGACTGTTCCCTGCCTTACAATCAGGCTTGACAAAGAAAAGACCCAGGGCCCTGTGACCTCCACATTGTCCTACCAATGAAAAGGCTGGATCTTATTGAACGAGCGTAATTCACACGTTTGGAGCAGTATTCTTGGAGGGGGCTGCTTCAGAAATTTACGTCATATGAGTCAAGTGGAGAGAAAACAGGGAAAAAATAAGAGCAACTGTTCACAAGTCATTTTTAAAACTTTGTTCCACTTGAATAATTCTTTAATCACCATTTTAAGGAGTTAAATTAAAATGCACCTGCACTGTAAATCAGGAGAGAACACAACTGCTCTTCCAATGTGACTTGAAAATAACTTGATTCCCCCATCATGCTCTCATTTGATATTTAATTTGGAAAGCGAGAGGAAAATTTGAATAAGCTCAATTTCTGACCCTAATCCTTACATGTAATCCCTAAAGAAATCATCAGTGGACATTAAAGAAAAATGTGACTTTTAAACATATACCCATAATCCAAAATACACACTTCACTGACATCACAGTAACAAGGAGGGACTTTCTAGAAAACGCAAGAGATGTCCATCACAGCAATACAGGTATGAAACTTTCAGTCCCTAAGCACTATGTCATAAGTTCATGTCCTATTCTCCACTCCAAAACCACCGATAATAGCAACAACGGTCTGTGTCCACTGGGCCACATTTCCATTTGCCATGTAACTTGCCTAGGGCCACCCTGAGTCAGAGCACAGAGAAAAAGGAGGATTTCTTCCTCTGCCCAGTCTGCTTAAGGTTGACAACTCTTGTCAGTCCAAATATAAAATACCCATCTTTAAATGATCAGCATTAACGTTAAGAAGCTGCAAAGGTAGACACTGAAGTCTTCTGTGTTGGCAAATCCTAGAAACTACCCTTCCTTCACACAGGATGCCTATGGATAAATGTCTGCCTTCATTTTTTTTTTTTTTCCTAAAAACAGGTTAGGGAATTTGTAATTGCCTTCTTTGCAAGAATGAAAATTCGATTGCCTGCAGATTCCCCTAATAAAAAGAGGGAGGATTGGGGGAAAGTTCAATAAAGTTTTGGGAACTGTAGCTTTCATTATAGATTTGGAAATTTAATTTCCTACCATTTATCCTCACCTCTAATTCCTCATCCCCCAATAAACATAACCCCAGGTACTCATTCCTCATTATACCCTAGAATAATGCCGTCCTGGTAACAATCTCATCTTAATTATCCACTATTCATTTGCCAGAACTTCTCTTGGAGAAAGACAAGTGTAACTGTAAGAGAAACCTTAGTAATACAAATTCAGTCTTTTAATATCTTACCCCTTTCAAGCTCTATCTAGATGAAAAAGTTTACTATTTTCATTCTTCCTTCAGAAAATGTGTTAAGGCAGAAAAATTCTTCCACCTTAGATCCTTTTGTAAAGGCTGCCTTAATATTTATTTTGATACAGTATTTGAGGTAACAAAAGTCTGCAGTTTTTCACTATATATAAAATAGTCAAATACTAATACTATATATAAACAACAAGGTCCTACCGTATAGCACAGGTATCTATATTCAATATCCTATAATAAACCACCATGGAAAAGAATATATGCATGAATCACTTTGCTGGATACCAGAAACTAACACAACATTGTAAATCAACTGTACTTCCATTTTTAAAAAGTTTGCAGTTTTTCACTGCAGTTTTGGCTTTTCTTCACAAAGCCAAGTTTCAGCCTCATCTCCAAGATAATTTAATAACTAAGCTGCCTTTGTAATTCTACTTCTACATTTATGCCCAATAGAAATGCATTGTGTGTTCACCCAAAGATACGTACTGGAATGTTCAAATTCAGTGCTATTCATAATGGCCAGAAAACTGAAAACTACACATAGAGACAACAGTGGTATATTCACACAATGGAATACTATATAGCACCAAGCATAAAAAAATCGACCATTATGTGCAACAGCATGAATGGATTTCACAAACACTGAATGAAAAGAAGCCAGACGCAAAACAGTACATGCTACATGATTCCATGTATATAAAGTTCAAAAACAGGCAAAGCAAACAGAGTAACAGGTGTGAAAACTCGAGTGGCGCAGCATAGCAAAATTGAGCTGAAGAGCTGGATTCAAATTCAAGATTTTATCATTCATCATGCAATCTTGGCTTCTCTGCCTTCTACTTTTATAAGATGGAGCCAACAGCAAAGACTGAATGACATAACAGTATACATGTAGCAAAAAAAAAAAAAAAAGGAAAAAATAAGCAAATGCTTATCACTGTTGCCTGAAATATTAAATGATATTGTACTTACCGAGAATTCTTTAAGTTATAAGGTCGTATACTAATTAAGTATAAATGTAACTGGAAATACAGTATTACAAATTTTGTTATTTAAAGGACCTCCTAAACAATTAAAGATATGCAACATTTACACTACTTAGACCTTACACTCCTTCATCCTCAGACTCAGCTGACCTCTCAACTGCCTCGTGCCTTCCCATCTTTTCTCTCTTGTTCCCACTCTACTCCCTTCCTACCCCGCCATGCCCTCTTCCCTCTGCCTGGTGGAATCCTACCCACTCTTGAGTGCCTGATCAAGGTACTCCTTCTGTGGGGCACCCCTCCAGGCCATGGTGAACTTTCTTTTTTGATTGAGTGCCTCCACCAAGTGTTTGCGACAGTTCTTGGATCAGAGTGTTGAATAGCTATTTATCTCCCATATCATCATTAGATATTTATCTCCCATATCATCATTTAACAAGTCATACGCTCATATCTGGTCTCCCTAGTAGGCTGTATTTTTCCCTAAAGGCAGGGACCTGTGTGATATTTATTTTAATCGCCCTCAATGCTCTGTACGTTGTAGACACTAAATAAATGCTTGCTATACCGATGCTCTTTTTGTGTGTTCAGGAAAGCAGGCATCTCTGAAAGTAGGATAAAGGCACAGACTGGGGTTTCTTCTTCGAGTAAGTGGATTCAGTCGGTGGCATCTCATCTCTACAACTCTCTGTGTTAAGCTCTGATATTCTTTTCTCTGAGAGCTCTCAATCACGCTACACTTTGGAATCCAGACTAGCACTTTCAAATAGAAATATAATGTGAGCCGTATATGTAATTTAAAATTTTCTAGTAGCCTGCATTAAAAAAAAAAGTAAAAAGAAACAGGTAAAATTTAAAACATTTTTTACTTAAACTTATATATTATCATTTCAACATGGAAACAGCATAAAAAATTATTAAAGAGACATTTTGTCCTTTTTGGTATACTAAATCTTTGAGATCCAGTGTATATTTTATACTCACGGCACACCTCGATTTGGACTAGCCACATTTCAAGTGCTCAAAAGCCACATGTAGCTAGTGGCTACCAAACTGAACAGCACAGGCTAGACTGGAATATGTGATTTCAAAGCATTTTGAAAAAAATCTAAGATCAGGTAAACCTTATAGAAATATGCAGTAATCTTCCTAAACCTTGCTCTTAAAAATTGAAGAATACACTTCAGGCAATTGTATTTATTTTTTAACATCCTTATTGGAGTATAATTGTTTTACAATAGTGTGTTAGTTTCTGCTTTATAACAAAGTGAATCAG